>NW_021620026.1:406274-497313 GCF_004785775.1 Grammomys surdaster
GAAGGGAAGGGAAGGGAAGGGAAGGGAAGGGAAGGGAAGGGAAGGGAAGGGAAGGGAAGGTGAAGGGAAGGGAAGGGAAGGTGAAGGGAAGGGAAGGGAAGAGAAGGGAAGAAGGGAAGGGAAGAAGGGAAGGGAAGAAGGGAAGGGAAGGGAAAACAAAGCACATTTGGTAGTGTATGTCTGTTCTTTGCCTTTTCCAATTTACATGGTTCAGTTTCCCATGCTTCTCCATTAATCTATTCAGACCTTATTAGAGGTATGACCACTTTGTTCTTGTCATGGTAAACTTTCCTCCCTTTTTTTCAATAGTTTGACAATTTCATTCCCTGAGCAACCAACCCAAAAGGATGAATCATTTATTTCAGTTTAAGTGAAAATACGAAGAACAAACTCCATTTCATAAAAGCCTTTGTCTTTCTGGTGTGCCATGAAATGAATAAATCCCCTAAAGAAAACCAGGAAAACTTGCACAGACACACACATATAAGAAAAAATTAAACTGACCAAAAACTGAAATTGGAAATAGAATTAATAAAAACCCGAATTTTCTCTGAGGGGATTCTGAAAGTGAAAATTTTAGGAATTTGAACAGAAACTACCGAGGCAAGCTTCACCAACAGAATGCAAGTGATGGAAGAGAAAACCTCAAGTATTAGAGATATGTTAGAAGAAATGAATGTATTGGTCAAATGTTGAGGTTTGGTCTTTGCTGTGTATTGTAATGCTACATACAGGCCTCCAAGGCCTGATTGTCCCTAAGGACAAGAGAATCTGCAAGTACAATGACTTTGCTCCTTAATTTATAACTATTGGTTAAATAAAGATGCAGACAACCAACAGCTGAGTAGAAGAGACATAGAGGAGGTTTGAGGTTCCTGGGCTTGAGATATGAGGAAAGAGCATGAGGAGACTAAGGAGGGTGGAGAGAGGAGAGGATGCCATGTGTTAAGTGAGTTATGAAAATATGGCCATGAGGGTTGGCCAATTGGAGATAAGAGATGCCCAAATAGAACATGGCAAATTATAAATTTATAATTTATAAATAATTATAAACTATTGATTTCAGAGTCAAATATCTTAGAGGGTATATATCTGCCCAGCTTTAATGCTGATTAAGGCTTATTATAAATATAAAGATTGTGTTGTGTGTGTGTGTGTGTGTGTTTTAATCTGGAAACTGAATGATCAAAGCCTGGGTAAAAAGCCCCTGATTGAGATTAAATATTATCTACAATAGTCAAAGAAAATGCTAAATCTAAAAACTTCTGGCACAAAATATCCAGGAATTCTAGGACACTATGAAAAGACCAAATCTAAGAATAATAGGTGTAGAGGAAGGTGAAGAAATCCAGCTCAAAGGCCCAGAAAATGTTTTCAATAAAATCATAGAAGATTTTTTCCTAACCTAAAGAGGGTATAAGAAACATACAGAACACGAAATATATTGGGCCACTAAAGAAAATCCCCTCATCAATAAATAATTAAACACTAAACATACAGGACAAAGAGATATGAAAATCTGCAAAAGAAAAAGCTCAAGTAACATGGAATGGCAGAACTGTTAGAATAACATCTAACTTCTTCATAGAGATGCTGAAAACCAGCAGGGCTTAGACAGACGTGATGCAGATGCTAAGTGACCACATAATCTAGCCCAGACTACTATGTCCAGCAAAACTTTCAGTTACTGTAGATAGAAAAAGTAAGATATTTCATGATAAGGTCAAATGTAAACAATATCTATCTACAAATCCAGCCCCACAACAAGGTTCTCGGAGGAAAATTCAAACCTAAGAAAAGGTTAACTACATCTATCATATTTATTTATTTAATTTATTTATTTATTTATCCAATTTACATCCCAATATCAGACTTCTCTCTCCTCCCACTAGCCCCTCACACTGATCCCTCCCTCATTCCCCCTCCCCTTCTCTTAGAATAGGGAGCCCTCTTTGGTCCATCAGTGTGTCCTGTCTTACCCTCCCCCCACCACAGGTGCATCCTCTTCCACTGAGGCTAGAGTGGGCAGATCAGCTAGGAGAACAGAATCAACAGGCAGGCCACAGATTCAGGGACAGAACCCACTTCAGTTGTTGGGGACTTGAATGAAGACCAAGGCGCACTTTTGCTGCATATGTGCAGGGCCAAGCTTGTCTCCTGGTTGGTGGTTCAGTTTCTGGGTGCCCCAAGGGTTCAGGATAGTTGATTGTGTTCGTCTTTCTGTGGAGTCTTTGGGTTTTTTTGGGGGGGGTCCCTCAGTCATTTCCCCAAACTTCTAAAAAACTTGCTGAGTTCCATCTAATGTTTGGCTCTGAGTCTCTGTATGTTTCCATTGGCTGCTGGGTGAAGCCTTTCAGAGGACAGTTATATTAGGCTCCTCTCTGGAAGCATAATAGAGTATCATTAGTAGTGCCAGGGACTGGTTCTTGCCCAGGGAATGGGAATCTATTTTGGGCAGTCATTGGTTGACCTTTCCCTCCATCTCTGCTCTATCTTTGATTCTGCACATCTTTTAGGCAGGACACATTTTGGGTCAAAGTTTTTGTGAGTTAGCTGCTGCCCTTATCCCATCTCTAGGAATCCTGTCTGGCTACAGGAAGTGGCCACTTCGGGACCCATATCCTCCACTGTTGGAAGTCTAGGCTATAATCCCCCCATAACAGCCTCTTACTGTGCTATCCCAGTATTTGGCTTATCTAAGAGATGCTGTTCACCCATCACCAATTTCTGTTCTCCCTTTTCTGCTCTCCCATCCTGCTCTTCTCCCTACCCTACCCAGTTCCCTCCCTCACTCCCTCCACCTCCAATATCTGTTTTATTTTCCCTCCTGAAAAGAATTCAACCATTTTTAATTAGGTTATTTGGCTTGTTGTTTAACTTTTGAGTTCTCTCTATGTATATTGGATATTAGTCCTTTCTCAGATGTAGAGTTTGTAAAGATCTTTTCCCAATCTTTGCAGTTTCATGAAGTCCTGTTTATTAATTGTTAAATTTAGTGCCTAGATCATTGGCGTTCCATTCAGGAAGTTATCTTCTGGATCAATGAATTCAAGCTAATTCCCCACTTTCTTTTCTATTAGATTTAGTGTTATCTGATTTTACATTTAAATTTTTGATGTTCTTGGACTTGAGTATTGTTCAGGGCGATGAGTATGGATCTATTTTCATTCTTCTACATATGGACATCCAGTTAGATCAGCACCATTTATTGAAGATGCTCTCTGCTTTCCATTGTATTGTTTTGGCTTCTTTGTCAAAAATCAAATGTCTATAGGTGTGTGGGTTCATTTTGGAGTCTTCAATTAGATTTCATTGATCAACCTGTCTGTTTCTATACAAATATAATTTTTAACATTATTTCTCTGTAGTGCAGCTTGAAGTCATGGATGACAATACCTCCAGAAGTTCTGTTATTCTACAGGATTGTTTTAGCTATCCTGTGTGTTTTGTTTTTCCATATAAAGTTGAGAATTGATCTTTTCAGTATTGTAAAGAATTGTGTTGGAATTTTGATGGGAATTGCATTGAATGTGTAGTTTGTTTTTAGTGAGACAACTGTTTTCATTCTGTTAATCTCCCATGAGCATGAGAGAATTTCTATCTTTGGGTACCTTTTTCAATTACTTTCTTCAGAGACTTAAAATTCTTGTCACACAGGTCTTTATCAAGATATTTTATATTACTTGCAGCTATTTTGAAGGATACTGTCTCATTGATTTCTTTCTCAGTCCATTTATTGTTTGTATAAAGAAGTGCTACTGAGTTTTTTGAGCTCATTTGTATCCAGTCACTTTGCTGAAGCTGTTTACCAGCTATAGAAATTCTCCGGTAGAATTTTTTGGTTTGCTATGTATGCTATCATATCATCTGTGAATAGTGATACTTCAACCTCTTTCTTTCCATTTTGTTTCCCTTTGATCTTCTTTAGTTTTGTTATTGCTCTAGCTAGAACTTAAAGTACTATATTAAAGATGAATGGAAAGAGTTTACAGTCTTTTTTTTTGTTGTTGTTCCTGATTTTAGTTGGAGTTTCAAGCTGGTTGTCCTTTGTACATGTCTATAGGCCTCCACAGGGAGCAAGATGTTCTTAGGGTCCCCCAAGCCTCACTGGGATGAAAATGTGAGCCCAGACCCAGACAATGGAGGTTGGGGGACTGCATGAATGTAACTCATCTCTGCTTCCTGTTGACATTGTAATTTTTAGCATCTATACAGCCAACAGAAGGTTACCCAAGATTGTAAAAGAAATACTACTACAGCTTAAATCACATATTCACCTTCACACAATGATAGCAGGAGCCTATAATGCTGCACTTCACCAACATACAGGTTATTCTGACAAAAATCTAAATAAAGAAATATTGGAGCTAACTGACATTATAAACCAAATGGATCTAACAGCTATTTACAGAACATTCCACCCAAACACAAAAGAATGAATACACCTTCTTCTTTGCATCTCATGGAACGTTCTTAAAAGTTGACAATTCGACTCTCAACAGATATAAGAAAATTGAAATAATAACATGTAACCTATCTGACTCTAGTGCTTATCCAGATTAAAGCTGGATATCAACAAAAGAAACAATAGAAAGCTTACAAACTCGTGTAAACTAAAGAAATCACTACTGAATAAAAAAAAATGGGAACAGAAAATAAGAAAAGAAAGAATTCCTAGAATACTATTACGGGACACAATGAAGCCAGTTTTAAGAGGCAAGTTCATAGCAAGAAGTGCTCTAAAATAAAAAGATTGGACAGTTGTTATATCAGTCATGTAATGACAAACATGAAGGCTTAAGAACAAAAAGAGGTCACACAGTAAAGGAATGGAGGATAAGAGATAATCTCAGTAATTAAATCAATAAAATATGAACAATAAAAAATAGAAAAATAAATGAATCAGAGAGTTGATTCTTTGAGATATCAGTAAAGTTTAAAATCCCAAATTAATTAAAAGATTTCCATCTTTTACAGATACAAGTTAACAAAATTATAGAGGAAATGTGGCATATAACAGTAGCACAAAGGAAATCTAGAGAATCATAAAGACGTACTTCAAAAATCTGTATGCCACTAAACTGGAAAATCTAAGAGAAATGGACACTTTCCAGAAACATACCTCTTAAGTTAAATCAAGATCAGATATACAATTTAAATAAGCCTAAAAATATCCCCCAGTGAAATAGAATTTCCCAACCAGAGAAAGCCTACAGCCACATGGTTTTAGTGCAAAATTGCCAGACTTTCACATAGGTAATGCCAATACTACTCAAATTATTTTACAAAATAGAAACAAAAACTTGGCTAATTTACTTTATGAAGCCACAGTTGATATTCTTGAATCTTGATATTCAAACAAACCAGAGTCAACAATGAAAGATAATTACACAACAATTATCTTTATAAACATAGATACAAACTTCTCAATAAAATACAAACCAAATCCAAGAACACATCAAAAAGCTCATCTCTCATGAACAAGGAGGCTATACCTCACAGTTGTAGAAATCAACATATGTAAACCGATAAATGTAATCCACTGTATAAACAAACTGAAAGGCCACAGGATCATTTCATTAGACCCAGAAAAAAAAAGCCTTTGACAAAACCCAATATCTCTTCATAATAAGATTGTAGATACAAGGGATATACCGTAGCATAATAAGCAGTCTATAGCCATTCCACATCAAACATCATCTTAAATGGAAAGAGACTCAAAACAACTCAACAAAAATCAGGAAGAAAACATAGTTGATCATTCCCTCCATACCTATTCAATATAGTATTTATATAACAAAATTAGAGAGGATATAAGAAAACACAGGAAATCCAGAGAATCATAAGGAAATAGCTTAAAAACCTGTACTCCATCAAACTGAAGCCAGACCAATAAGAAAACTGAATGAGATTAAAGAGAATCAAATTGAAAATAATGAAGTCATAGTATCTTTATTTGTAGATAATATGCTAGTATACATGAATGTCCCTAAAAAAACACAAACAAAACAAAAACCAAAAAAATCCTGGGAAACTCCTACAGCTGATAAACAACTAAGAAAGAAAGAAGGGAAACAACACCTTTCACAATGGCCTAAAAATATCTTGAGTTATCTCTAACTAAGCACGTGAAGGGTTATATGATAAAAAACAATAACTTTGAGACATTGAAGAAGATATCAGAATATGGGAATATATCATATGTTCATGCATTAGTAGGATTAATATAGTGAGGATAACCATCATACAAAAATCAGTCTACAGATTCTATGTAATCCCCATCAAAATTCCAACACAATTCTTTTCAGATCATAAAAGGATGATTTTATCTTCATATGGAAACACAAAATACCTAGAATATCTAGAACAGACATGAATATTAAAATCATACTTGAATATCTCCATCAATGAACTGAAGCTCCACTACAGAGTTAGAGTAAAAACAGTCTGGTATTGCTACAACATGTTAGTCAACATAGTCAAACTGAAGATTCAGGTATAAATCCATACCTATGGACAGCAGCTGTTTAATAAAGAAGCCAGAAAACACGGTGGAAAATGACAACATCTTCAAGAAATGGTGCCAGTCAAACTGGATACCTACATATAGTAGAATTTATAGAGATCCATATTTATCATCCTGAATATAACTCTCCTCCAAATAGATCAAAGACCTCAACATGAAATCAGATACACTGCATCTGCTGAAAGTGAAAGTGAGGAATATACTTTAACTCACAGGACAAGAAATGATTTTCTGAACAGAATACCATTAGCATAGACACTAAGATCAACAATTAATAATTGGGGTGATAAACTGAAAAGCTTTGCAAGGCAAAAGGCATTCTCTTTTGGACAAAGTGCATCCTAGAGAATGGAAACAGATGTTAACCAAATATTTGATAAAGGGCTAATTCCAAAATTACCCAAAATATGTAAACAACAATAAAAACTAAAACAAACAAAAACTAATCAACTAACTAATCAAACACTAATGACAACAAACCAAACCAAACCAAATAAAAAAACAAAAATGCCAGATATCAAGAAAAAAGGCATTTAAGGTAGGAGGTGGATCTAAACAGAATTTTCACAACAGAAAACGAAATGCCTAAGAAACACTTAAAGAAATGGCCAACATCCTTAGCCATAAGAGAAGTAAATCAAAATAACTTTCAAATTTCATCTTAAAGCATAAGAATGGCTATGACCAATTGTAACCTCAGGCTTTTCTACCCACCTCTTTGTTCCACAAAATAAGAACTCTGAGAATTAATTATTTATCAATAAATGCCTGGGCCAAATGCTTCAATTTGTTCTCCAAGTAGCTCATTACTTATACAACCTATTTAAACAGATCTCTGGTGAGTTACCTCTCAGGTTTATGTGACACCCTCCAGAGTTCAAAGTGAATCTCCCCATCTGACTCTTTCCCAGAATCGCTCCCCCATCTCTCTTTGTTGGATGTTTCATCTCCTAATTCTGCCTCAGCTCATTGACCATAGACTTTCTTATTGAGAGGTAATGCTTATAAAAATTCTCTCTACAATCAATAAAAATAAACAACAGCTAAGACTGGCAAGGATATGAAGTAAGAAGAACATGCAATCAATGCTGTGGGAGTGCAAACTTGTATAGCCACTATGGGAATCACTGTGAAATTTCCTCAGGAAGATATGAATCTACTTCAAGTTTCAACTATATCACTCTTGGGCATATACCTAAAAGTCACTTCACCTTACCACAAGGACACTTGCTAAAAAGTCTTTATTGCTGCTCTATTCATGTAGCCAGAAACTAGAACCAAATATAGATGTCTCTCTACAGAAGAACATATAAAGAAAATAAGAAAATGTGCATTGATACAATGGAGTATTGCTTAGCAGTTAAAAAAAAAAAAAACGGCCCCAGGTGTCAAAAGCCAGCACTGATATCAGGGTAAACTGAAGAAAGCAACAAGATACAGCATCTGTGATTGGGGCCAGTGCTGATAGCAGCTGATGGGGGCCACCATTGCCAGGGGCAGGTAATTTATGAGGTCAGCACTAGTTGTGATGACAAAATCAAAACTTAATTAGCTGGATTCAGTATTCTCTGCAAATTTTTTTAAAGCTTAACTCTGAACTCATTTTAAATCTTAAGAGGCTGGTGAGAGAA
Organism: Grammomys surdaster; assembly: GCF_004785775.1. Taxonomy (NCBI): domain Eukaryota; kingdom Metazoa; phylum Chordata; class Mammalia; order Rodentia; family Muridae; genus Grammomys; species Grammomys surdaster. The sequence continues at coordinate 414,432 of NW_021620026.1, forward strand.
AAAAGAAAGACAGAAAATCACACTTGATGAAGAGAAGCAGACTCTAAAAGGAAATTCCAACAAGCAAGTTCCAACAATTTCACATATAAATATACATACACACATATGTACATATGTAGACACATATAGACACTTAAAAATATTTACAGTTGATGAATAGAGCAAAAGTATAACAAGCATGTTCTAGCAAGCTTTATTTTGGCTTTTAGCTTTTCATATAGCTTTTCAGAAAAAATACTTTTTATTTTATTTTTTGTTTTTTCGTTTTTTTTTCTTGTAATCCGCAGCATTTTATTCAAGTTTCAAATGTATCCTCGATTACTGTTGCTTTTACTGAATACTTTGTGAGATTTTTACGATGCATTATCATCTTCTAATGTCAAAAACAATCCTAGAATTTAAGGAAATTTTACAAAAACTTCTGTAAAAGCAGAAAAATTTGAGGAATTAACCAAGCTATTCTAAGACATTAGTTAATGGCAAACATATAATTGAATTCAGAATTAGGCATTCATTTAAATGTACCATATTGCTTTTCAAACACTTCTAGCCTGTAGTAAACATAAGTTGGTTAACTGCAAATTTCTAGTCATTACTAATGCAAGAATGATTTAATAATTCTTCCTAATCAGTGCATTTTATTTTTTATTTTTTTTTATTGGATGATTTATTTACATTTCCTATGTTGTCCCCTTACCCCATCCCCCACCACCCCCTCGGAACCCCCAATCCCCTCGCCCCTCCTCCTTCTTCTCTGTGGATGTAACCTCTATCTACACCCCCCCACTCCCACCTCCCCACCCTCAAAATTCCCACCCCCTGGGGCATCCAGCCTTCATGAGGTCAAGGTTCTCTTCTTCCACCTATGCCCAGCAGGGCCCTCCACTTTTACATATTCAGCTGAAGCCCTGGATCCCCCCCTAAGTGCTCCCAGGCTGGTGGTTTAGACCCTGGGAGCTGTGGTTGGTTGGTATTGTTGCTCTCCTCATGGTGCCACAAACCCTTTCAGCTCCTTCAGTCTTCACTCTAACTCCTCTATTGAGACCCCCATGATCAGTTCAATGGCTAGTTGTGAGCATCTGCCTCTGAATATGTCTGACTCTTGAAGGCCTCTGAGGAGATATCCATATCAGGCTCTTATCAGCATGCACTTCCTGTCTTCCACATCAGCATCTACCTTTGGTGATTGCACATGGGATAGATACTCAGGTGGGGTGGTCTTGAGACGGCCCCTCCTTCAGTTTCTGTCCCTCACTTTGTCTCCATATTTGCTCCCTTGAGTATTTTGTTGCTCCTTCTAAGAAGGACCGAATCACCCCCACTTGGTCTTCCTTCTTTATGGGCTTCATGTGGCCTGTGAGTTGCATCTTGGGCATTTCAAGGTTCTAGGCTAATATCCAATAATCAGTGAGTGAATACCATGTGTCTTCTTTTGTGATTGGCTTACCTCACTCAGGATGATAATTTCTAGTTCCATCCATTTACCAAGGAACCTCTCGAATTCATTGTTTTTAATAGCTGAGTAATACTCCATTGTGTAAATATACCACATTTTTTGAATCCATTCCTCAGTTGAAGGACATCTGGGTTCTTTCCAGCTCCTGGCTATTATAAATAAGGCTGCTATGAACATAGTTGAGCATATGTCCTTGTTATATGTTCGAGCATCTTCTGGGTATATGCCTAGGAGTGGTATAGCTAGATCCTCGGGTAATGCTATGTCCAATTTTCTGAGGAACCGCCAGACTGATTTCCAAAGTGGTTGCACCATCTTGCAGTCCCACCAACAATGGAGGAGTGTTCCTCTTTCTCCACACCCTCGCCAGCATCTACTATCACCTGAGTTTTTAATCTTAGCCATTCTGACTGGTGTGAGATGGAATCTCAGGGTTGTTTTGATTTGCATTTCCCTGACGACTAAGGATGCTGAACATTTCTTTAGATGCTTCTCGGCCATTCGAGTTTCTTCCGTTGAAAATTCTTTGTTAAGCTCTATACCCCATTTTTTAATAGGGTAATTTGGTTGTCTGGAGTCTAATTTCTTGAGTTCTTTGTATATATTGGATATTAGCCCTCTATCAGATGAAGGATTGGTAAAGATCTTTTCCCAATTTGTTGGTTGTCGTTTTGTCCTATTGACAGTGTCCTTTGCCTTACAGAAACTTTGCAATTTTATGAAGTCCCATTTGTCAATTCTTGATCTTAGAGCATATGCCATTGGAGTTCTGTTCAGGAACTTTTCCCCTGTGCCCAAGTATTCGAGGCTTTTCCCCACCTTCTCTTCTATTAGTTTCAGTGTATCTGGTTTTATGTGGAGGTCCTTTATCCACATAGACTTGAGCTTTGTACAAGGGGATAAGAATGGATCAATTTTCATTCTTCTACATGTTGTCTTCCAGTTGAACCAGCACCATTTGTTGAAAATGCTGTCCTTTTTCCACTGGACAGTTTTAGCTCCTTTGTCAAAGATCAAGTGACCATAGGAGTGTGGGTTCATTTCTGGGTCTTCAATTCTATTCCATTGATCTTCCTGCCTGTCTCTGTACCAATACCAGGTAGTTTTTATCACTGTTGCTCTGTAGTACAGCTTGAGGTCAGGGATGGTAATTCCTCCAGAAGTTCTTTTATTGTTGAGAATAGTTTTCGCTATCCTGGGTTTTTTGTTATTCCATATGAATTTGAGAATTTCCTTTTCTAACTCTGTGAAGAATTGAGTTGGGATTTTAATGGGGATTGCATTGAATCTGTAGATTGCTTTTGGCAAGATGGCCATTTTTATTATATTAATCCTGCCAATCCATGAGCATGGGAGATCTTTCCATCTTCTGAGATCTTCTTCAATTTCTTTCTTCAGAGTCTTGAAGTTCTTGTCATACAGGTCTTTCACTTGCTTGGTTAGATTCACACCAAGGTATTTTATATTATTTGCAACTATTGTGAAGGGTGTCATTTCCCTAATTTCTTTTTCAGTCTGTTTATCTTTCATGTAGAGGAAGGCTACTGATTTGTTTGAGTTGATTTTATAACCAGCCACTTTGCTGAAGTTGTTTATCAGGTTTAGGAGTTCTCTGGTTGAAGTTTGGGGGTCACTTAAGTATACTATCATATCATCTGCAAATAGCGATATTTTGACTTCTTCCTTTCCTATTTGTATCCCTTTGACTTCTTTTTGCTGTCTAATTGCTCTGGCTAAGACTTCCAGTACTATATTGAATAGGTAGGGGGAGAGTGGGCAACCTTGTCTAGTCCCTATCTTAGTGGGATTGCTTCAAGTTTCTCTCCATTTAGCTTGATGTTGGCTACTGGTTTGCTATAAATTGCTTTTACTATGTTTAGGTAGGGGCCTTGAATTCCTGATCTTTCCAAGACTTTTATCATGAAGGGATGTTGAATTTTGTCAAATGCTTTCTCAGCATCTAGTGAGATGATCATATGGTTTTTTTCTTTGAGTTTGTTTATATAGTGGATTGCATTGATGGATTTCCGAATATTGAACCATCCCTGCATTCCTGGGATAAAACCTACTTGATCATGATGGATGATTGTTTTGATGTGGTCTTGGATTCGGTTTGCTAGAATTTTATTGAGTATTTTTGCATCGATGTTCATAAGGGAGATTGGTCTGAAGTTCTCTTTCTTTGTCGGGTCCTTGTGGGGTTTGGGTATGAGTGTAATTGTAGCTTCATAGAACGAATTGGGTAGTGTTCCTTCTGTCTCTATTTTGTGGAATAGTTTGAAGAGAATTGGTATTAGGTCTTCCTTGAAGGTCTGATAGAATTCAGCACTAAAACCATCTGGTCCTGGGCTTTTTTTAGTGGGGAGGCTTTTGATGACTGCTGCTATTTCCTGAGGGGTTATGGGACTGTTTAGATGGTTTACCTGCTCCTGGTTTAACTTCGGTACCTGGTATCTGTCTAGGAAATTGTCCATTTCATCCAGGTTTTCCAGTTTTGTTGAGTATAGGCCTTTGTAGTAGGATCTGATGATTTTTTGAATTTCTTCAGTTTCTGTTGTTATGTCTCCCTTTTCAGTTCTGATTTTATTAATTTGGATACTGTCTCTGTGCCCTCTGGTTAATCTGGCTAAGGGTTTATCTATCTTGTTGATTTTCTCAAAGAACCAACTCCTGGTTTTATTGATATTTTGTATTGTTCTTTCTGTTTCTATTTGGTTGATTTCAGCCCTGAGTTTGATTATTTCCTGCCTTCTACTCCTCCTGGGTGTATTTGCTTCTTTTTGTTCTAGAGCTTTTAGTTGTGCAGTCAACTTGTTAGTGTGTGCTCTTTCCAGTTTCTTTTTGTAGGCACTTAGAGCTATGAGCTTTCCTCTTAGCACTGCCTTCATGGAGTCCCACAAGTTTTGGTATGATGTGTCCTCATTTTCATTGAATTCTAAAAAGTCTTTTATTTCTTTCTTTATTTCTTCCTTGACCAAGTCATCATTGAGTAGAGAGTTGTTCAGTTTCCATGTGTACGTGGGTTTTCCATTGTTTTTGTCATTATTAAAGACCAGTCTTAGTCCGTGGTGATCTGATAAGATGCAAGGGATTATTTCAATCTTTTTGTATCTGTAGAGGCTTGTTTTGTGACCAATTATATGGTCTATTTTGGAGAAGGTACCATGAGGTACTGAGAAAAAGGTATATTCTTTTGTTTTAGGATGAAATGTTCTATAGATGTCTGTTAAGTCCATTTGGTTCATAACTTCTGTTAATTTCAAAGTGTCTCTGTTTAGTTTCTGTTTCCATGATCTGTCCATTGCTGACAGTGGGGTGTTGAAATCCCCCACTATTATTGTGTGAGGTGTAATGTGTGTTTTGAGCTTTAGTAAAGTTTCTTTTATGTATGTAGGTGCCCTTGCATTTGGAGCATAGATGTTCAGAATTGAGAGTTCACCTTGGTAGATTTTTCCTTTGATGAGTATGAAGTGTCCTTCCTTATCTTTTTTGATTAATTTTGGATGAAAGTTGATTTTATTTGATATTAGAATGGCTATTCCAGCTTGTTTCTTGGGACCATTGGCTTGAAAAATTGTTTTCCACCCTTTTATTCTGAGGTAGTGTCTGTCTTTGTCACTGAGGTGCGTTTCTTGTATGCAGCAAAATTCTGTTTCTTGTTTGTGTATCCAGTCTGATAGTCTGCGTCTTTTTATTGGGGAATTGAGACCATTGATGTTAAGAGATATTAAGGAAAAATGATTGTTGCTTCCTGTTATTTTTTTTTATTAGAGGTAAAGTTATGTTTGTATCTTTTTTGGGGGTTGTTGGAAGATTACTTACTTGCTTTTCCTAGGTTGTAGTTTCCCTCCTTGTGTTGGCATTTTCCATCAATTATCCTTTGAAGTGCTGGGTTTGTGGGAAGATATTGTGCAAATTTGTTTTTGTCATGGAATATCTTGGTTTCACCATCTATAGTGATTGAGAGTTTTGCTGGGTATAGTAATCTGGGCTGGCAATTGTGTTCTCTTAGTGTCTGTATGATGTCAGTCCAGGCTCTTCTGGCTTTTATAGTCTCTGGTGAGAAGTCTGGTGTAATTCTTATAGGTCTGCCTTTATATGTTACTTGACCTTTTTCCCTTACTGCTTTTAGTATTTTTTCTTTGTTTTGTGCATCTGATGTTTTGATTATTATGTGACGGGAGGTATTTCTTTTCTGGTCTAGTCTATTTGGTGTTCTGTAGGCTTCTTGTATGTTTATGGGCATCTTGTTCTTTAGGTTAGGGAAGTTTTCCTCAATAATTTTGTTGAAGATATTTACTGGCCCTTTAAGTTGGGAATCTTCATTCTCATCTATACCTATTATCCTTAGGTTTGGTCTTCTCATTGTGTCCTGGATTTCCTGGATGTTTTGAGTTAGGAGTTTTTTGCATTTTGCATTTTCTTTGACAACTGTGTCAATATTTTCCACCGTGTCTTCTGCATTTGAGATTCTCTCTTCTATCTCTTGTATTCGGTTGGTGATGCTTGCGTCTGTGACTCCTGATCTCTTTCTTAGGTTTTCTATCTCCATGGTTGTCTCCCTTTGAACTTTCTTTATTGTTTCTATTTCTAGTTTCAGATCCTGAATGTTTTTGTTTAATTCCTTCTTTGTGTTTTCTTCCATTTCTTTAAGGGATTTCTGTGATTCCTCTTTAAGGGCTTCTATCTGTTTACTTGTACTCTCCTGTATTTCTTTAAGGGAGTTACTTAATTCCTTCTTATAATCCTCTATCATCATCATGAGAAGTGATTTTAATTCTGAATCCTGCTTTTCAGGTGTGATGGGGTGTTCAGGGCTTGCTATATTGGGAGAATTGGGCACTGATGATGCCAAGAAACTTTGGTTTCCGTTGCTTATGTTCTTGCGCTTGCCTTTCGCCATCTGGTTAACTCTAGTGGTACCTGCCCTCACTGTGTAAAACTGGAGTCTGTATTTCCAGTTATCTTGCTTATTGCAGAGCTCCTCAGAGTCCAGAGGTCTCTGTGGTCTTATGCTCCTAATCTCCTGGGTGGAATAACTCCTGGGACTCAGGCCACCTCTTGGATCTGGAAATCCTTCTGCTCTGAGTGCAGTGGGTCCTCGATGACTCAGGATTTAGTTTCAGCTGCTCTGAGTGCAGTGGCTCCAGCTGCTCTGAGTGCAGTGGCTCCTGGATGACTCAGGATTCAGTTTCTCAACAGGACAGGAGCAGACCGACTCTGTGTCAGCTGCTCTGAGTGCAGTGGCTCCTGGATGACTCAGGATTCAGTTTCTCCACAGGACAGGAGCAGACCGACTCTGTGTCTGCTCCAGCCCAGAGGACCAGGCAGGGGCAGAAGGGAAGTGGAATTCCGGAGGGGCATACTTTTTATTTTAAATTTAAAAAAATTGGATGCTAAGGAACTTTCTGCTGAGTGTCTATGGCACTCTTCAACTAGGCACATTTATGCCTGGGTAAAAAGGAAGGATCCACTTATAGGCATATGTCATGATCCAGACCAGGTATCTAATATGAAGAAGAGGGCATGTTTCTGTGTTTTCTGCAGGATGCTATAGGAACATGGTGGTTGCCAGAATGATTAGTGAGACATGCTGTTGCTGGGACAAAGAATAATGCTGACCTTTGAACTTGTTGAGTGCCCTGACAAGGGTGGCTGGAAAACTGTATTGGAAATATGCTCCTGACCTACTGTTGCTTGCCTATGTCCCAGATGGGACAAACTGCCTTTCCTCAAGTTTTTAGACCCTGTGGGACAGAGAATCAAAGAGAGAAAGTATAATGTCTCTTGTATTTTTCTTAAAGGTGACCAGCTATTAGGACTCAATGTACTGGTCTAGAAATCAATCCAATATTGGAAATAACAGTCTACATTTGGAAGGTTGGATCTGGATATTTTCAGAGAAATATTTCAAAGTTAGCTGCAGTTCTCTATGATGTTATGATAGCAAGAGATAAAGTTGTGACAGGATCTGGATTTCAAACAAGGGCTAGTGCATGTTTTAAGGCTCTTTTAGTTGTCAAGTTAAAATTACTTTTTCTCTTCTACAGTATTTATTGTAAGTTGCATTGGCTGTATAATCTCTAATTGTGTTAGTGTGTTGAAACCTGGCATGTCTGTTATGGGGGGTCTATCAACCAGCTTTTGTCTTACTGCCTACAGAATTAGAAAACCTTGATTCTCTGAAAAAAGTTTGAAAGTGCTGGAAGAAGTGAGTCAGGCTTTAAGCAGAAGCAAGAGGGTAGCAGGCTTGATTATTGCTGGTATAACAGCTTTAATTTCATTAATTGCTAGTACCACTCTCTTGCAATAGCATTGACACAAGGAATTAAGGCAGCTATTTTTGTTAACCATCTAGCAAAAAAGTTACTAATGTATAGAGTAACATTATTTATGTAGGTGATGATTTATATAGGTATCTGGAACAATGGATTAATGTTGTATATCCTATTCAAATTATCTGCCGGAGGTTCAGGGTACAAGAGTTAGGAGCCATATCAAGTGTCATGACAAATAGCATTGGAGTAGTGTTACTTTTAAAATTTACAATGATTATCATTATAATAAGAAAAAAGTTTAAAGACACCTGTAGGGTATTTGGCATAATCCTAACACCTCTCTGGGTGTTATAACTTTGCATACTGAGAATATGAATTTAATGAATGCTGCTCTGTGGTGCTTTGATGCTGCAGATGATGCCAATGAAATTATCCATGGCCTGAGGTCAGTATTTCCATTTCGGTCAAACCTCAGGAATTGCATATATAGCTTAATCATGCTAGCCCTTCTTTTCCTGGGAATACTTTTATTCCTGCCCGTCATGTTAAAGCTCATCTCTAACTACATCAACAGGCTGGCAGCCAAAGTACATGACTTGAAACTGAAAATGGACTCCCAGAAAGAGTTATTAATTTAATAGTCTTGAAAGCCGAGGATGGGTAAGATTCTGCACAGAGCCTTAAAAACCTAAGACATAAGTGCATTGCTTATGATAATGCACATTCTACGATGGGTAAGGAAGGCTTTCTTGTCAGAATGACCTAAGACAGGCTCAGTCTGGTTTATGCAATAAAAAAGGGGAGATGTGGAGGGCTTTTGGGGCTGCCTGGCAGGAATCTGACATTAGCCAAGGACCAGGAAATGGGCAGCTTGGAAGGAACCTGACATAGGCCAAGGACAAGGAAATGGACTGTAGGCAGGAATCTGACATTAGGCTGGAATAAATAGTAATTTCAGGCAGAAATGTAAATCCTAGGCTAGAACAAAGAAGAAACTTCAGGCAGGAATCTAAATCTTAAGCTAGAACAAAGAAGTAGGCTTCAGGCATGAAAATGACTTTAGACTGGGACAGGGAAGTAGGCTCAGATATTTTATCATCCTGATAAGCCCTTAGAAATAGTGGTCTTGGAAGTGTTCACAGAATTCTGTTTATTGTTGTGTGTGTTCTTTGACTATCTGGGTTTATTGTCTTGCTTGTTCCTTGACTGTCTGCATCTATTGTATGGCTAGTTCCTCAAACTAGAACTGACCTTAATACTTGCATGTAATTTAAACAGTATAAAGGCAAAAAAGGAGGGGGAGGGATGGGATAGAGTATAATGGTTGGGGAGAATGGGGAAGGGGATGGGATCTGAAATGTAAATTAATAAAATATCAAATTAAAAAAGATATGTTAAGGAAAGGTGATTGTTGCTTCCTGTTATTTTTGTTGTTAGCAGTGGAGTTATGTTCTCGTGTATATCTTCTTTTGGGTTTGTTAGAAGAAGATTACTTTCTAGCTCTTTCTAGGGTATAATTTCCCTCCTTGTAGTGGAGTTTCCCTCTATTATCCTTTGCAGTGCTGGATTTGTGGAAAGATATTGTGTAATTTTGGTTTTGTCTTGGAATATCTTGGTTTCTCCATCTATGGTAATTGGGAATTTTGCTGGGTAAAGTAGCTTGGGCTGGCATTTGTATTCTCTTAGGTCTGTATGACTTTTGTCCAGAATGTTCTGATTTTCATAGGTTCTGGTGAGAAGTCTGGTGTAATTCTGATAGTTCTGCCTTTATCTGTTACTTGATCTTTTTCCCTTACTGCTTTGAATATTCTTTCTTTGTTTTGTGCATTTGGTGTTTTGATTATTATGTGACAGGAGGTATTTCTTTTCTGGTCTAGTTTATTTCGAATTTTTTAGGCTTCTTGTATGTTTATGGGCATCTCTTTCTTCAGGTTAGGGAAGTTTTCTTCTATAATATTGTTGAAGATATTTACTGGCCCTTTAATTTGGGAGTCTTCACTCTCTTTTATATCTATTATCGTTAGGTTTGGTCTTCTCATTGTGTCCTGGATTTCTTGGATGTTTTGGGTTAGGAGCTCTTTGTACTTTGCATTTTCTTTGATAGTTGTGTCAATATTTTCTATGGTATCTTCTTCACCTGCGATTCTCACTTCTATCTCTTATATTCTGTTGGTGATGCTTGCATCCATGACTCCTGATCTTTTTCCTAGGTTTTCTATCTCCAGGTTAGTCTCCCTTTGTGATTTCTTTATTGTTTCTACTTCCATTTTTATGTCCTTCATGGTGTTTTTCAATTCCTTTATCTGTTTGGTCTTTTTTTTTCCTTATAATTCTTCAAGGTATTTTTGTGTTTCCTCTTTAAGGGCTTCTATCTGTTCATCTGTGTTCTCGTGTATTTCTTTGAGGGAGTTATTTATGTCCTTCTTAATGTTGTCTATCATTATCATGAGAAGTTATTTCAAATCTGAATCTTGCTTTTCCAGTGTAATGGTGTATTTGGGACTTGCTTATGGTTGGAGAACTAGGTTCTGATGATGCCAACTAACCTTGGTTGCTGATACTCATGTTCTTGTGCTTGCCTTTCACCATCTGGTTATCTTTAGTGCTACCTGCACTCACTCTCTCTAATGGAACCTGTCTTTTTTCAGTCTTGGTTTTGTCAGAAGTCCTCAGAGTCCAGCTGTCCCTGTGTTCCTGTAATCCTGAGATCCTGAGTGTAAGAGCTCCTGGGAGTCAGACTGCCTCTGGGATCCTCAAATCCTGGTTTCACCAATCTCCTGAGATCCTGTGATCCTATGATCCTATGTTCCTGGGTGTGTTAGAACTCCTGGGAGTCCTACCTCCTACTGGTTTTTTGGGATTTGGTGCAGAGCTGAGGCTCAAGATCTACTCAGTGCTCAGGTGCAGACTGGAAGGAACTGGTGCCCCTGGCCAGGAGTGAGTTCCTGGGTCTCTGTGGGTCCCAGTCACTTTCTGTTTGTTGCCTCCTTACCTAAGATTCTGCGGGGGTCAGTGGTCCTGTGAGTCCTGCCTCCTGTGTGTTTTTTGGGACTGGGTGCAGAGGTGAGGTTCAAGATCTGCTCAGTGCTCAGGTGTAGACCAGAAGAAGTAGATGATAATTTTGATGTCTTCTTGGATTCAATTTGTAAGTATTTTATTGGTTATTTTTTGTTATTAATCGTAAGGAAAATTGGCCAGAAATTTCTGTCTTTGTTGAATCTTTATGTGGTTTAGGTATCATGGTGACTGTATGAGTTTAACAATGTTCCTTCTGTTTCTATTTTTTTGGAAAAGTTTGAGGAGTATTGGCATTAGCTTTTCTTCTTCTTTGAATTCTGGTATAATTCTTTGCTAAAGCCACCTGGCTCTGAGCTTTCTATGGTTGGAAGATTTTAATGACTGTTTCTATTTCCTTAGTGGTTATAGGACTGTTTAAATAGTTTGCCTGATCTTGATTTACTTTTGGTAAGTGGTATCTATCTAGAAAATCATCCATTTCTTTTACATTTTCCAATTTTGTGGTGTATATTGTGCGGGGCGCGCGCGTAGTGGTCTCGCCGGCAAAAACATACACACACGCACACACACACCAGAATCCTTCCGTAGAAACACGTTTATTCCCATAAACCAAAATGGTGGTAGAAGACGACTCCCAGCCCTGGGAAAAACCCTTATATACCCTAGAGCGGCGTAATCATCTCTGATTGGCCGCAAACTCGTAGCGCGCCAAACGCCGTGGGATGGGCTTAGCCTTGGCGGGCTTTACATGGCACATGCGCACTTTATTTGTTTACTAGGAAGAATTATGGCTGACAGCGCCACCTAGCGATGGCGGACTTTGCCAGCTCTCGTCGCGGCTCCCAACATCTGCCCCTTTTTTGTTTTAAAAAACAGAGGGTGGTGGAGGTCCCTGGGAAGGTTACGTAATTCCCATATTTTGGGGTCTCACGGCAGGTCTGAGTCTCTCAGAGGGTGGTGCTCAAATGTTTGAGGCTTTTCAGGGTAACTTTACCAGAAGCCCTTGGTTACAGCGGCTGAGGAATCTGTCTACTGGCTATTTCTTTTTTGTCTTGTTAAACAGGCACTGGTCAATGTCCCGTGTCTTAGGCCGGCTGACATTTCTCCACAGCCAGCACCAAGGAATAGTGAGTTCTCCGTCTAGGCTACGAGGGTCGCGCACCCACACCTGGCATTCTCAGAATGTGCGCCCCAGGTTGTGGCCACTCGTAATGCCTGTCACTGGGTAATATCACCATTCGTGGTATACCTCTGGCATATGAGATCAGCTTATTCCCGTCGTTGGGATCAATTGACAGCCTGCCTGGAGACAAAAGGATGGAGTTATCTAACTGGCTGCCCTTGGCCTGTCTAGTATGGTACCAGTTATGACTCAAACCCAAGGCCTGATCAAGCAAATTCCATCTTGGGGGAATAAGCGATCAAAGAACCAACAGTTTAAGACCGTCTCCCTTACCCTACCAGGTGCAATGGAAACAAGTCCTCCGGGTGCAAGGGCTAAGGGGAACAGAAAGAGATGCAAACACCCATCCCTGTGCAATGGAGTCATCTCCTAGGGGTGCAAGGGCTGTTTGTCTCAAAATTCAGGTACCACAGCTATACAGACAAGAATCAACCAGGCCAAGACTCCTCACTGACCCAGTGTAAAGGGCAAATGTTCTGGGGTGCAACGCTGATGGCCTAACATTTAGCACCACCACTCGTGGGGGGGAGACTGCTTATAATTGAGGCAGTGATAACCACACTGCAGGGGAAGCCCCTAGTACTTTGGAAGCGCCTGTGCAAAAATAGCCTTGTCAAGATTATGTTGAGCTCTGAGTTTGCAACCAACCAAAAGATGAATACTAATCCACAACTAGGGTATACCAAACAGGCCTACTCCCACCCACTTAAAAAAGGGAAGAAAAGGAAAGGAGGACAGTCCCTCAGTCAGGGACAGATCCACGTGCGTCGAGTTGATGTTCACCACAGCTGCTCTCAATTTTCTGAGTGTCTCACTGAAGTTTTCTGAGCAGTTTCCTGTAAGATACTGAAACAATTTTCTGGACAGATTAGTTACACGAGTAAAGTTTTTATACTGTACACTGGTGATGTAAAGTGTACCCAGTTTTCTCTCACATCTCAATTGGGCTAGTTGAAAGAGGATATCTAATCTCTCTCTCACTAAATCAAGGCGTTGATTAAGGATCATTAGCCCGCCTTTTAGTAGGGTACTGGCGGAGGTTTGAAGGTTAACAGTCTCTGCCACCGTGGCTGACAATTGGGGGTAGTGCCCACCTGAACAGAAGTTGACATAGCAATCTCAGTGGCAGTGGCGGTAACGGCACTAATTAATATCGTCGTCACTATGGCTGCAGTCATACCAAAATCTCTTTTTTGTCTAAATAATGACAGAGTGGAAGGAGTCTCCACGGGGATGGGAACCCATCGTGTGACTCTGGCAACCATAGCATGAGTGAATCTTTAGAATTCCAACACTGGGACATCCAGCAGGTTTTATTGGGACAATTCTTAAAGGTGGAATTTGATAAAATAAACAAAAATACTAGGAACCTGTATCCCTTGGATCAGTACAAGGGCTATCAACAGAGCCTGGAGGGTCTGTCTGGGTGTCACTTTCCAGTATCGCGAGTCACCTCGTCAGCCGCTCTGGTAGCCAAAACGGATTGTCTTCTTCCTGTGGAAACACACAGACCGCTCCCCTGGCTCTTAATAAAACAATATCTGGGCCCTTCCATTGTCCGGTCAAAATATCCTTCCATTTCACCATCTCTTTCGGCCTCTCAGGCTCTAAACAGTGACGGTCAGCAGCTGAATGGCCCTGACTGTCCAGATTTAAAATATTGAGGGTAAAAAGTGCTACAGAGACGGTGACTCGTGGCACTGAGGGTAGAGTCTCCTCGACTCCTCCCTTTTGTTTTATTAGATAAGACTTAAGAGTGCGATGAGCCCGTTCTATGATGCCTTGTCCTTGAGGGTTATAAGGGAGGCCTGTCAGATGGGTTACCTCCATTTGGCGACAAAACTGTCTAAACTTTTGAGAAGTGTACGATGGCCCATTGTCCGTCTTAAGAATTTTAGGCTTCCCCCAGGCACTCCATGCCTCAAGGCAGTGTTGAATAACATGTGCTGCCTTTTCTCCGGTCAACGGAGAAGCAAATATAATTCCAGAATAAGTGTCAATGGAAACATGTAAATATCGTAATTTGCCAAAGGTTGGGATGTGAGTAACATCCATTTGCCAAATCTGTAGTGGCCGAATTCCTCGTGGATTAATTCCTACATGAGGCACTGGTAAAAATTGACAGCAATTCTGACATTGAGTAACTATATCTCTAGCTTCCTTTCTAGTTATCTCAAACCGACGACGTAACGTCTCTGCTGTCACATGAAAGTTTTTATGAAAATCCTTGGCCAAATCTAATTTGGAAGATAAGGCGATAGCAACCAATTTTGTGGCTCGATCCGCTAGGTCATTCCCATGAGACATTGGGCCTGGTAGACCTGAGTGAGCCCTGATATGTGTAATAAAAACTGGGAATCTCCTATTAACTAAGGCGAATCGAATCTTTTGAAAAACTTTTACGAGTCTACTAGATGGTCTAATTAGCCCAGCCACTTCTAAGGCTTTAACTGCATTTACTACATAAAAGGAATCTGAAACAATATTTAAAGGGCCTGGAAAGGTTTCAAGAACCTCCAGAACTACCAAACATTCCACAACTTGAGGTGAGGTCTCATGATATTGTTTGGCAGTGACCTTATTATCAATTACATAAGCACCCACACCTGTCTTTGACCCATCTGTGTAAACTACCACTCCATCTGGGAGCGGCTTTTGAGATAAAACCTGTGGAAATACAATAGCTTGAGTTAAGGCAAACTGTAAAATGGGATGTTTAGGGTAGTGATTATCTCTTTGACCATTAAAGGAGGTGACCAACACGGCCCAAACATCAGAGGTAGCAGATAATATTTGAACTTGATATGCAGTATAAGGCACTATTAAAACTTTAGGCTCCCTTCCAAAATGAGTGACAGCTGCTTTTAATCCCCGTAAGGCAAGCTGAGCAACCGCATCTGGATACCATTCAATAATCTTTGCAGGAGATGCATTAGGATGAATCCATAATAAGGGCCCATCCTGCCATAATACGGCAGTTGGTAAATGTCTGGTTTTAAAGACACACAGATTAAAAGTTTTGGTCTCATCAATGCGTTTTAGCTGAGCTTCCTGCAAGGCATCCTCCACCAATCGCAGGGCATGGTTTGCAGCCGGTGTTAACGCTCTTGGTGAGGAAATATGGGAATCTCCTTCCAGAATGTCAAACAAAGGTTTTAATTCAGCAGAGGGAATTTTCAAAAATGGTCTTAACCAATTTATATCACCTAATAACTTTTGAAAATCATTTAAGGTATGTAAATGATCTCTGCGAATTTCTAATTTTTGAGGAACTATTTTCTCAGGGTAAATAACTGTCCCTAAAAAGGAACCAATTTCTGAAATTTGAACCTTCTCTGTGGCAATATGCAGACCCCACTGTCTTAATGTAGCAATTAATAAAGGATATGAGTTCTGCAAAATGGTCAACTCTTTATGGCATATTAAAATATCGTCCATAAAATGAATCAAGAGTAGAGAAGGAAATTGTTTCTTAACAGGTTCAAGGGCCATTTGTACATACAGCTGACACATAGTAGGACTATTTGCCATGCCTTGAGGCAAAACTGTCCACTGATATCTTTTATCTGGCTCAAGGTGATTAACAGCAGGTAAGGTGAACGCAAATCTTTGCCTATCTTCCGGGTGTAGGGGAATGGAGAAAAAGCAATCCCTAATGTCTATAATTATTATCCTCCACTGCTTAGGTAAAGCAGAGAGCAGAGGCAGCCCTCGTTGTACTGAGCCAAACAGCTGCATCTGTTTATTAATGGCCCTTAGATCATGGAGAAGTCTCCATTTTCCTGATTTCTTTTTTATAACAAAGATAGGGGTATTCCAAGGAGAAGTAGAAGGTTCTAAATGACCAAGCTGTGCCTGTTCCTCAATCAGCCTTGTAGCAGCTTCCAATTTTTCAGAGGATAGGGGCCACTGAGGAACCCACACGGCTTCCTCTGTAAGCCAGGGTATGGGCAAGGAGCCCTCAGTGGCAACTAGGGAAAACCCAGACCTTGTCTCCCTGTATTACTTTCTTGTGAAATTGGGTTCAACCTTCCCTGTTCCTTTCTGCCAAGGCCTTTTCCTTCCTTATATCCCATTCTTTTCATAATATTAATAGCTTGTTGAGAGTACTCATTAGTTAGAGTCAGTCCCAGGTCTTGTAAAATGTCTCTTCCCCAGAGGTTAATGGGGAGAGGAAGCACATAAGGTATAAAGCTTCCTGTCTGACCCTCTGGCGTCTTCCAAGTCAAGGAGCGTGAACTGACGGTGGGGTTGGCCTCATATCCCAAACCTTGTAAGGAATGGGATGACTGTGTAACAGGCCACGTTTTTGGCCACCAGTTAGAGGAAATAATACTTTTATCAGCTCCTGTGTCTAAAATTCCTGTAAAGCTCTTCCCTTCTATTGTTAATTGTAAAGTGGGTCTGGTTTTGAGATCCACTACTAAATGAGCAAAGTCAGTTCCTGAAGAACCGAACCTATTGGCACCTCTTGGCGCCCCGGTGGATGGAAAACAATTATGTAAACTTGGAAGGATAACCAATTGAGCAATCCTGTCTCCAGGGGAGATAGAAAATATGCCTTGTGGGCAAGAACAGAGAACTTGAAGTTCTCCTGTATAATCTTGGTCTATGACACCAGGATGAACCACAAGCCCCTTCAGGGTAAGAGAGGAGCGGCCTATAATGAGGCCAACGCTTCCCTCAGGCAGGGGACCTTTAAAATCAACCGGGATAGGTTGCACACCCTCATGTGGCATTAATAAGAATTGGGAGATAGAGCGGAGGTCCAACCCTGCGGACCCTCTAGTAGCTCTGTAGTTAGAAATCTCCCCCGGTTGTAGGCTTGTGTCCCATATTTTTTGGGGCCCTGAGACATTGGGCCCGGATATTTGTTTTTTGAAATATTTTCATCTCTTTCTATAGGGGAGGGATCATGTTGAATAATCCTTCCCTGAATGTCCTTAACCGAACGACATTCATTGGCCCAATGATATCCCTTCCTGCATTTAGTACATAACCCAGGGGTTTTCTTTTGTATAGGAGTACGACATTCTCGTTTCAAATGACCCTGTTTACCACAATTATAACATACTTTACGGCTGCCAGGGCCTGAGCGGCTCTGGCCCTGCAGGATAGCTGCTGCCAGGCCGGCGTTAGTCAGTGGGCCTCCAAGACCTCGGCAGACCTTTATCCAATCTGTCAGCCCTTTGTTTCTCCTAGGGGCAATAGCTGCCTTACATTCTGGTGAGGCATTTTCATATACTAATTGCTCGATCAATGGCTTGACTTGCTCTGGGTCTCCAAAAATTTTGCCTGCTGCTTCTGTCATTCTAGCAACAAATTCTGAGAAGGACTCCTGGGGGGCTTGTAATATTTTTGTTAAATTTCCTCCAGCCTCACCCCTTTTCGAGAGGGCCTTCCATGCCTTAATTGCGGCGGCGGAAATCTGGCCATATGCTCCCCAATCATAGTTAGTCTGGTCAGCAACATACTGTCCTTGCCCTGTTAATAATTCGAAAGTCCACTGTCTCTGGTTGCCCTCTGCATTAGCGTTGGCCTTTGCCTGTGCTTGAGAAGCGTCGTGCCACAAGGCCTTCCATTCCATATACTGTCCCATATTAGGGAGGGCAGCTTTTACTGTGTTCTGCCAATCATTCGGAGTCATTGCCAAAGTGGCAAATCTCTCAAGCTGCATAATTGTAAAATTAGCATCAACTCCATATTTGTTAACTGATTCAGCAAATTCTTTGATAGAAGCATACTCTACAGGCGCGTGGACACGGCCTCCTCCCGCGTCCTCAAACACTGGAAAAGCTTGTAACATTTTTCTTTTGTCTTCCTCTGAAAGGAAGGAGCTTGAGCCTTGTCCGTCCACATGAGGCGGAAGTGCGCCGGGAACATTAGGTTGGGAGGGCGCTACAGGCCGAGAGGCCGTCCGACTTCTATCTCTCGTTTTCCCCTGCTTTAGATTTTGCGGCGGTAACTGTTTACCTATTTCTTCATCTGAGTCCTCTGAGGAAGTTATCCCCTCCGACTCAGAGGCATCACGCCCCAGCACTTCCTTTACCGGATAAAGAGATCTTTTTCTGAGGCTTCCTATCCTCCCGTCTCTCCCAAGAGCGTTCTTTCTCTCATCTCTCACTTCCTTGGACTGTGTGTCTTTGGAAGGGCCTTTTTCCTTAAATATACTTTTTCTTCCTTTTTCTTTCTGAATTCCTAAGCTCTTCTGTCCTGTCTCTGTCTCTGACATGCTGATTTGTACTATTCTCCGAACCCTCATGAAAACCAGGAGTAAAAAAAGTGATCCTGCTAGCACCATGGCGAAAGCCTCTAACGTTCCTGCCAACTGGGGAGGGAAGTGAATCAAATCAAATCGAAACATATCTTTCAGAGAACGTTACCCCGTCCTACGGTTCTGGATTCTCTCCACGCGTGGATGGCGAGCGGGGGTCTTCTGAATACGGTGCCGGCGATGGTAAATTCTCCCGGGTTTTTCGGCACCAATCTAAAGGTCCCTGGTTCGATCCCGGGTTTCGGCACCAAATGTGCGGGGCGCGCGCGTAGTGGTCTCGCCGGCAAAAACATACACACACGCACACACACACCAGAATCCTTCCGTAGAAACACGTTTATTCCCATAAACCAAAATGGTGGTAGAAGACGACTCCCAGCCCTGGGAAAAACCCTTATATACCCTAGAGCGGCGTAATCATCTCTGATTGGCCGCAAACTCGTAGCGCGCCAAACGCCGTGGGATGGGCTTAGCCTTGGCAGGCTTTACATGGCACATGCGCACTTTATTTGTTTACTAGGAAGAATTATGGCTGACAGCGCCACCTAGCGATGGCGGACTTTGCCAGCTCTCGTCGCGGCTCCCAACAGTATATGCTTTTGAAGTAAGGCCTAATGAGTCTTTGAATGTACCCATTGTCTGATCTTATGTCCCTCTTCTCATTTCTCATCTTTTTGATTTGGATACTGCATCTCTGCCTCTTAGTTAATTTGGCTAATAGTTTGTCTCTCTTGTTGATTTTCTCAAAGAACAAGCCCTAGTTTTTGTTGGTTCTTTGTACTGTTCTCTTTGTTTCTAAATGATTGGTTTTAGCCCTGAGTTTGATTATTTCCTACCATCTACTCCTCTTGGTTGTGTTTTTGTCCTCTGTTCTAGAGATTTCAGGAGTGCTATTAAATAGCTTGTATGAGATCTCTCCAACCTCTCTATGAAGACACTTAGTGCTATGAACTTTCCACTTTCACAGTGTTCCATAAGTTTGGTATGTGGTGCCCTCATTTTCTTATTTTCATTTGAATTGTAGAGTCTTTAATTTCTTTTTTCTTCTATGACCCAGTTATCATTGAGTATAGAGTTATTCAATTTTCATTAGTTTGCAGGCTTCCTGTTGTTTTAATTGTTGTTGAATTCCATGTGTAATCCATGGTGGTCTGATAAGACACAGGGGGCTATTTCAATTTTGTTGTATCTCTTGAGGCTTGCTTTGTGACTGATTATATGGTCAATTTTAAAGAAGGTTCATTGAAGTGCTGAGAAGGTGGTATATTATTTTATTTTGTGGTAAAATGGTATCTATCTATCATCTATCTATCTATCTGTCATCTATCTATCATCTATCTATCTATCATCTATCTATCTATCTATCTATCTATCTATCTATCTATCTATCTATCATCTGTCTATTTGTTAGGTCTCTTTGATTCATAAACTCTGTTAGTTTCATATTTCTGTTTAGTTTCTGTTTGGAAGACCTGATCATTGGTGAGAGTGGAGTGTTAGAGTCTCCCACTATTAATATATGGGGTTTGATGTGTAATTTAATATTCATTAATGTTTCTTTTATAAATGTAGGTGCCCTTGCATTTGGAGCATAGATGTTCAGAACTGAGACATTATCTTGGTAGATTTTTTTCCTTTGATAAGTATGAAGAGTCCTTTCTCATCACATTTGATTAAATTTTGTGAAAGTCTATTTATTATACATCAAAATGTCTATTCCAGCTTCCTCCTTATGTCTGCTTTATGCAAAACCTTTTTCCAGCTCTTTACTCTGAGTTAATGTCTATCTTCCTTGCTGAGGTACATTTCTTGTATAGACTGGATCTTGTTTTCTCATTCATTCTATTATCATTTGTCTTTTATTTGGGAATTGAGCCCATTGATGTTGAGAAATATTAGACCAGAAATTGTTAATTCCTTTATTTTGATGTCGGTGATGCTTGTGTGTGTGTGTGTGTGTTTGTGTGTGTGTGTGTATGCGTGCATGTGCACAATTGTGCTTCTCCTTTTTCATTTGATGATGTGGGGTTATTTATATCTTGTGTTTTCTTGGGTATAGATAGCCAACTTAGGTTGGCTATTTTCTTCTAGCATCTTGTATTTGTGAGTAGATATTCTTTAAATTTGGATAAATTATGGAATATCTTCTTTTCTTCATCTATGGTGATTGAAAGTTTTGCTGGGTGTACTCATGTGGGCTGATATCTGTGGTCTCTTGAATCTTCATGGCATCTGTCCAGGTCCTTCTGGCTTTTAGACTCTCTGTTGAGAAGTCAGATGTAATTCTGATAGGTCTGACTATGTGTTACTTGGCCTTTTCCCTTTGAAGCTTTTAATATTCTTTCTATTTTCTGTACGTTTAGTATTTTGATTATAATGTGGCAGGAAGATTATCTTTTCTGGCCCAATCTATTTAGCGTTCTCTAACCTTCTTGTATGTATATAGGCATATATATTTTTAGGTTGGAAAATTTTTCTTCTATGAGTTTGTTGAAAACATTTTCTATACCTAGTAGCTGCAAATTTCCTTTTATTCCTATTATTCTTAGGTTTGGTCTTTTATTATAGTGTTCTAGATTTCTTGGATGTTTTGTGTCATGAACTTTTTAGATTTTTGCATTTTCTTTAACTGATGTATCAATTTTGTTAATTGTATCTTGTACACTTGAGATTATTTCTTGCATTTTTTTGAATTCTGTTGGTGATGCTTGTATCCTTAATTCCCGTTCTCTTCCCTAGGTTTTCCATATCCAGACTTTTCTCAGTTTGTGTTTTCTTTATTGCTTCTATTTCTGTTTTCAGTTCTTTATTTTTAATTAATTAATTTACATCCTGACACAGCCCCTTTCTCCCAGTTCCCCTTTATATAAGCTTTCCCCCCATTATCCCTGCCCTTCCTCTCCAAGAAGGCGAAGGTCTCCCTCCCCGAGTACCAACCTACCCTGTCAACTTAAGTCACTGCAGCACTAGGCACATCCTCTCTCACTGAAGCAAGATGAGGCAGCCCAGTTAGGGGAATCTGCAGGCAGCTAACAAGTCAGGCTAAGCCTCAGTTACATTTTCAGTTCTTGAGAAGTTTTATTCATTTTCTTCACATGTTTGATTGTATTTTTCTGTATTTCTTTAAGGGATTCATTCATTCCCTTTTTTAAAAAGGCCTCTATTATCTTTATAAGTTTGGATTTAAGGTCACCATTTGTGTTTTAGTTGTGTTAGTATATCCAGAGTTTGTTATAGCAGAATAGCTGGGCTCTGGTCCTGTCATATTGCCCTGGCTCTTGAGGATTGTGTTCCTATGCTATCTCTTAACTATCTGGTTGTCCCTGGCCTTAGCTGAATGTTCTTAATGCCATCAGGACTCCTTGGGGAAGCAGGAACATCTTGACAATGGATATCAGGGAACAGCATGCTGCTCACCTCTGCTATTGTGCTCCAGGTGGACCCAGCAGGTAGGGGATTTGGTATAGTGATTTAAACTGGATGTTCCTGAAGCCCCAAATGGCTTCTTGGAATGGTAATCTGAGCCCTGTCCAGACCATGGAAGTCAGGGAACCAGTAGTCACTCACTTCTGCTGGCTATGCCCCATATTGATCTGACTGGTAAGGGATTGCTAGGTGAAGTATTTAAATTGGACATTCATGGATCCCCTGCAGGCCTCCTCATGAAAACAACATTTCTGGAGTCCAGCAAGACTTCTTGGTATGACAGGGAGAGATACAGGCCAGCCAATAGAGGTCAGGGGACCATGCCCAACTCACTTCTGCTGGCTGTGCTCTAGGTGGACCCTGAATTTTTTTAATTCATAAAAACTACCCTAGTATTTAGGAAGTTAGAAACAAAAATTCTAATTTGGTAGAATTGACTAATTTTTGGGAGTAATTAACTGTTGGGAATTTACTGAGTTCATGTAGAGAATAATTAAATAGCAGTTAATAACTGTACTGAGCCTGCTTTGTATTCAGTAATTCCACTTTAGGAATTTATCCTAAGAGTAAAAAGCTATAAACTTTTTTACATTATAAAAACTGGGTTTTGTAAAACATGTGTCTTAGTTAAGGATTTACTTCTATTAACAGACACCATGACTAGGGCAACTCCTATGAGGACAACATTTAATTGGGGCTGGCTAACAGGTTCTGAGGTTCAGTCCATTAGCATCAAGGTGGAAGCATCATAGCATCTGGAAAAGCTTGGTGCAGGAGGAGCTAAAAATTCTACATCTTGTTCTAAAGACAGCTAGGAGAAGACTAGCTTCCAGTCAGCTAAGATGAAGGTCTTAAAACCCATGCCCACAGTAACACACTTCCTTCAACAAGGACTCACCTCCAAATAGTGCCACACTCTGGGCCAAGTATATGCAAACTATCACAACATGTATAATTTTATTAATTAGAGTATGTTTGCTAATACATAAATTAGAAATACTATGAGCTGATATATATAAGAGAATTACAGGGAAAGAGTATGATCAGAATACATTTAAATTCAAAACTTGTTTTAAATATAAAAAATAAAATAAATGCACTATATGGTACAGCATCACAATGAAGAACTACTCAATACAGATTCTAAATATGTTAACAAATTGATTTGCTTCAAAGGATTTATTCTTAAGCAAAGGAGACAAGAAGCATGCTGTCGTTTAGTAGACATCTTTTGATGTCAATTGTTCTACATCAGCCTAAAATTTAACATTATCACTATGCATCTTCACTAAACTAGTCTGAAACATGCAATGTAGACCAGGTTTGTCTTGAACACAGTACCACTTGCCTTTGCCTCCTTAGTGCTGTGATTAAAGGTAAGCGCCAACACATTAAATTCTTTTTGTACCTTACATTTTCACTTTTAATATCTACTTCAAATAATACAGAATTATAGAACCACAATTTTATATATAAGTATGTCATGATATTCAAATAGTAGAGAAATCTACCATCAATACTCTAAAAGCAATGATTTAAGAAAGTAAAAGAGGTGTGTGGGGTGTTGTGTGTGTGTGTGTGTGTGTGTGTGTGTGTGTGTGTATGTCTATTCAAAAGCTTATTTTTATAAAAAAGCATTTCTGTACTATATAATTGGTTGGTGAATCCCCCAGGAAATCATATATTTGGATCCTAGTTACACTGAGAATTCTCTATTCTTGTGAGATTTTTCTGTAGAACACTGAGAAACAAAAACTCATAAGACAGTAAAATTCTATAACATAAACTCTATGTTACATTCAGCAAGGTTTGTAACACTTGAACTGCAGTGAACTGTAAACTAGAGAGTGATATGATAGACTTTTCATATAAATATAAAATAAATTAGTCAAAAATACTTCTAAGAGAACATTTATTCTGCATGTATTTAGTGGTAGAATGAGGTATGTGTGGAGAGGGATGGATTATTTGTGCTTTGTATTCACAAGGATGATGGCTGTTTTGAAGGGCAGTAAGCCTGCTCAAATCTGGCCAGAGAGCCTATTAATAAAGATGTTAAACACTAAAAGGATTGGTATTTTTGCCATTTATATTTGACTTATGGATAATTGTGCAACATTAGTAGTTAATACAGTCTTGGTGTAAAATGGAAAGAATTTAATTTTTAATGCTCTCTAACGTTTCATTGAACAAACTGAACATAAGTGCATTCATTAACTTGTGTCATTTTATTCTGCAGGGAATTTTTAAAGCTTGAGACTAAATACAAATGTGATTGTTGAGGCAGGAAAAGTCAGCGGTTTATTGCAATAGAATCCCATTACATGATGGTATATTTGTACCAATGTTGTTATTGCAATGACTTGGGTAAATGGGAACACTGTGTAATATTTCACAGCCATCTAACATGCTCCTGTGAACTGGGTATTCTTCATCCAATAATTTAATAACAAACAAGGAAAATACAGATTCTGTCTTTAATGAATCATGTTTGAACTATTACTATTCTTTGACTTACTCTGATTTACCTATCTAGAATTTTTTCTAATTCTTCAATTTATATTACATGTATCAGGTAAGTTCTTTTAAAACCTCATGTCACAAACACTGGCAAGACTTTTCAGTTTGTTTTGACTCTTATTTTCATTATAAGTTGAAATATTTCTTTTAATAACCCCAATGTAGAAGATATGATCTTACAGGGCATAAATTTAAATTTCAATTTTAACTATTTTT
Source organism: Grammomys surdaster (assembly GCF_004785775.1). NCBI lineage: Eukaryota > Metazoa > Chordata > Mammalia > Rodentia > Muridae > Grammomys > Grammomys surdaster. Next base: position 438,803 of record NW_021620026.1, read on the forward strand.
AAAAAGTAAAAGTAACCCAGTAGAGATTTTTCCTTAGATTGCTTCCTACATCTTATTAGATGAAATGTGTGTAACTTGGCTTTTAGTAAGAATTCCTTTTCAAAGTCTATCTAAAGTCTTGATGCAACTGAAATTTCAGAGGCATGTCTTCTTAAACCAATCTGTTTTCATTTCACCTCCTGTCTCAAACACAACCTGAATATAAGACTTTCTTCAAAGTCTTCTACCCCATGAAACATATGTAGAATATTGACAATAAAAATTTTTATGTGAATTAATAGAGCAAAACCAAGTATTTCTACTTATTTAATTGCTTGCAAGGTGCCCTGATATTTAATATTGTTAATGTGTTAGGGTGTCTGTATCTTCAAATTTTTTCTCACCAGACGTTATATCATCTGTGTAAATTGAAATTTGAGACATAATCTCTTATTTTCCTCTAGATCATGCTTACTTAAAATACATTAGTGTTCTTACTTACTATTTAAGGAATGAGCATTTGTAATGAAGGCATATTCTATATCAGTGTTTCACCATAATTTTTACATTGCCCATTCACAGTTATAGTTTTGATCACTTATGAATTTTTTTTTACTATGAATTCTCCTAATTTAGAAAGATACATTTACCTTTGGACTCCTTTGATGTTTATTTCCCTTGACTTTAAATTCCTCTTCCCATAAAACATCCTAAGAGCATTTTATATATCTCTGTCTCTACTCTATTTATTAAATCACTACACTAGACCCTACGTGATTTAGCTCATAACAAGGCAATCAGCTATTTCCAGCCATCTACATGATCATTAAATTTTATATTACAATGTGGTGTGAGAGAAGTGGTACTTCAGAGAAAAGCCATCAGAGAGAGGAGTTAGAAGACTTCAAAGGGGCACAAAACAGAAATTACTCCCTCTGAACTATCTGAAATTCAGAATCATTAACTACAAAACAAATTATGTGCTAGGAGTAAAACTACATAACACAAGAATTATTTAGCTGTGTAATACTCTGAGTTCCACACTAACAACAAAATAAAGCAAAACAAAACAAAAACCAGACAACAGATATGTCCAATGTTTCAAGTTTGTTACTACTTAAATGAAATAGGTAAAGTCATTCAGCTAATCTAGGTTTATTTCAATAAATGTGGGCTTTAAAAAAACAAATGGATCTTGCTTTACATATGTAGCAAATATGGGCTTTATTTTACAATATCTAATATTAAACAGAAAAATAATATATCTTAACGCATACATATTAGAAAGGAATTAAGTGCATTATTTAGCTTTGTGGGTTTTCCAGTTCATCATAAAGATAAGAAATAGTGGTTATTCTCATAGACTTAAAGCATTATTACTATGTTTGCAATAAACCTTTAATTATCCACAGATACAAACAGTATGTATATGTTATATAGGTATAAACATACAACTTTTAAAGACATAAAATGGTTTCACATGAACATCAGTTTTCTAACTGTAGGACACATTAGTTAGAACTGTTATTTTGCTTGACTGATCCTTCTTCCTCATTCAGTCAAGTTTGAGCCAAAGGTAGCAGTAGAGAAGTGTATCTCACAAATTGTATCTCACAAACATTGATGACACACTCTTGAGATTTGTAGTATCTTTCTTAATTTCAATTACTTTCAACGTTCTAACAATGTGTGGACCACATCTTCCTCATCATGAATGTTTATCTTTCTACTATTTTGGAAATCCCTCCCTTTCAATTTATTATGTTTGAGAAAATTTCTCTTCTGTTTAGTGTGAAATCCTGTTCAGTTGGACAGTATTGTTAGTTATTGAGGTCACTGTGAATAAAAGTGTTTCATAAAATAATTTTCTCACTTAGGTGCAAAGTAATTTGACATATCAATGAGATTAAGCAATGTAACTTATTGAATAAGTCATTGGAAAAATATTTGAAAAAAAAACACTCATGAAATGAATACTCATGAAACTGCAAACCCATGTTTCAAAAGACTAACATGCCTCCATTAATTGGAACAGGTGCTGACTCACATCTGCATATGAGAAGAATATGAGTTCTTGTCAGTCAAGTAATGTGGATGAAGAAATGTTCATGGGAAGAATTGAAACTCTCTGCTTAAAATGTTTATTCATTGAATAAGATTATAAATATTAATTTTTTATGGCTATGAAAGAAGAAATATGTTTTACTATATGTGATTTTAGTTTAATATCTTCTATTGATTTGTTAGAACAAAACAGAAATGAACAACCAATCAGTCAAGATAGAGTTCATTTTGCTTGGACTGACAAATGACCCTCAGCTACAAATTCTGATTTTCCTGTTTCTGTTTTTCAATTATATCTTAAGTGTGATGGGGAACTTCATGATCATACTTCTCACCCTTGTGAATCCCCACCTCAAGACTCCTATGTATTTCTTCCTCCGTAATTTCTCTTTCTTAGAAATTGCATTCACCACAGTGTGCATTCCCAGGTTCCTCATGAGCATTCTCTCAGGAGACAGAACAATTTCCTACAATGCTTGTGCAGCTCAATTGTTCTTCTTTTTCTTACTCGGGGCCACAGAGTTCTACCTCCTGGCTGCCATGTCCTATGATCGCTATGTAGCCATCTGCAGACCACTGCACTACCCCATCATCATGAATAGCAAAGTGTGCTACCTACTGGTCCTCAGCTCCTGGGTAACTGGGTTCTTAGTCATCTTCCCTCCTTTGCTCTTGGGGCTCAAACTGGATTTCTGTGCCTCCAAAACAATAGACCACTTCCTGTGTGACACTTCTCCTGTCCTGCAGCTGTCTTGCACAGACACACATTTCATAGAATTGATGGCTTTTGCCTTAGCTGTCATGACGCTTGTCATCACCTTGATCTTAGTGATTCTCTCCTACACTCTCATCATCAAAACCATCCTAAAGTTTCCTTCAGCTCAACAACGGAAAAAGGCCTTCTCCACCTGCTCCTCACACATGGTTGTTGTCTCCATTACTTATGGGAGTTGTATCTTCATGTATATGAAAACATCAGCCAAAGAGAGGGTGACTTTAAATAAAGGTGTAGCTGTGCTTAACACATCTGTGGCCCCTTTGCTAAACCCTTTCATTTATACCCTAAGGAACCAACAGGTGAAGGAAGCTTTCAAACATTTGCTTCATAAATTTTGTTCTCTACAAAACAATGAGACAAGATTTAGACATGCTATTGAAATACCAGTAATAAAATAGACAGCAACTCTCAATTGCATTGTTTGTGATCAGAGCCATTTCACTCACTGAGTGTTTAAGGCACATGAAGTTTGTCCTCTTCAGATATTTACATATCTTTTAGTTCCATACATCTTCCTAACTAAGGAATGTGAGTACCTTCTCAAAACAAGATTTTTTTATATATTTGAAAAGATAATTGCTAAAACTATGTTGTTTAAAATAGTATAGAACTATACATCTAAAAATTTCAGTGAACACAAGCTGGAAAGTAAAAGCAAAATCACACTAATTTTCCTTATGTTTAAACTTCAGAACATGAATGATAAAGATGATTTCAAAGTATTTACAAAAAGGGAAATAAATAGAAAGGAACAATGATGTAAATGTTATTTGAATATTGTCACAAATTATCATTGTCAAAGACAGTGATCTATTTTAAATGTGTCAAAAACAGAAGGTAGGTAAAACTATTTCCAATTTTGTGAGGAACTACGAGGCTAATTTCCAAAGTGGTTTCACCAGATTGTAATGGAGAAGTGTTCCTCTCTCCTCATCCTGGCTAACATGTGCTGTCACCTGAGTTTTTGATCTTAGCCATTCTGATTGGTGTGATGTGGAATCTCAAAGTTGTTGATTTGCATTTCCCTGATGACTAAGGATGTTGAACTTTTCTTTAAGAGCTTCTCAGCCATTTGAGATTCTTCAGTTGAGAATTCTTTGTTTAGCTCTGTACCCCAGTTTTAAATAGGGTTTTTTGTTCTCTGAAGTTTAACTTCTTGCGTTCTTTGTATATTTAGATACTAGCCCTCTATCAGATGTAGGATTGGTAAAGATCTTTTCCCAATCTGTATAGTGCTGTTTTGTCCTAGTGACAGTGTCCTTTGCCTTACAGAAGCTTTTCAATTTTATGAGATCCCATTTGTCGATTGTTGATCTTAGAGCATAAGCCATTAGTGTTCTGTTCAGGAAATTTTCCTCTGTGCCCATGTGTTGGAGGTTCTTTCCTACTTTCTCTTCAATTAGATTCAGTGAATCTCATTTTATTTGGAGGTCCTTGATCCATTTGGACTTGAGCTTTGTACAAGGAGATAAAAATGGATCAATTTCCATTCTTCTACGTACTAACTGCCAATTAAACCAGAACCATTTGTTGAAAAGGCTATCGTTTTTCCACTGGATTGTTTTGACTTTGTGTCAAAGATCAAGTGACCATAGGTGTGTGGGTTTATTTTTGGGTCTTCAATTATATTTCATTAATCTACCTGCCTGTCTCTGTACCAATAATATGTGATGTTTTATCACTACTGCTCTGTAGTACAGCTTGAAGTCAGGGAAGGTGATTTCCCCCAGAATTTCTTTTATTGTTGAAAATGGTTTTTGCTGTCTTGGGAGTTTTGTTACTCCAGATGGAACTAAACCACTGACCAAAGAGGGTGGGACCCATGGCTCCAGCCCCATGTATAGCAGAGGATGGCCTTGTTAGACATCAATGGGAGGAGAGGTCCTTGGTCTTGGGAAGGCTTGATGTCCCAGTGTAGGGAAATGTCAAGTGGGGGGAGGCGAGAGTGGCTGTGTATGTGGATGAACACCCTTATAGAAGCAGGGGGAGGCAGGACAGGAAATCAGGAAAGGGGATAACATTTGAAATGTAAGTAAATAATACATACAATAAAAATATAAAATCACAAGATGTTCATAAACAATGTACAGTATTATTTTAAAATGTTATAATGCCCATTTCAAAATAATAGAAGAACACCCTAAATATATCATTAGGGTGTCTAAAATGGAACAGATTATAACACAGTGAGAATTCTATATATTATGACATTGAAAGGGAAAGAGGAAAGAGATGTAATCAAAGAAGATGGAAAGATCATCCATGCTCATGGATCTGCAGAATTAACATAGTAAAAATGGCCATCCTACCAAAAGCAATTTACAGGTTCAATGAAATCCCCATCAAATTTCCAACTCAGGTCTTCACAGAGATAGAAAGAGCAATTCTCAAATTCAAAACAAGATTCTTAAATTATGTATGTATAGATAAATTATCTTCTTGTAGCTTTTTATGTTCTATTCAACTGAAACTAGATAAATTTAACAAATTAAGCTATTTTGGACATTGCAAAGGACAGAGAAAAGCTAATTATTATTATATAAAATTATTGAAGTTATCATAACAAATTAAAATTTTAGTATTTGAAAAATGAAAATAATTTTCAAAGATGAAAGATTACTCATGATGAACCTTGAAAAAATGACCAAGAAAATATTTAAGATTTCTATAATGAATGTAATAAATTATGCCAAGCAATTGCAATTTTGCTGAAAAATTATTCTCTTGTAGGAGCATGTTAATGAAGAATATTACTTTTTAAAACTTAATTAGAAGATATAGTGCTTTAAAATAATTTGACATCATAATCTGGTACCAATTGGTACATTCAATTATAATGTCTAAATTGTGAAGGAGATAGTAATTCAAGATAGGTATTCTTCTATTTATCATTAATTTGTATCTTGATTTGGATAAATTTCTATGACTCAAAAAAATAAGATACAATGCTCTAACCAATTCTTTCTCCATCGGTTTTTGTAAATAATGTGTGTAAGAAAACTCTACTCTATAATCATTTTAAACGACAAGTGTTGACACTCATATAACTAGAAGGTAGCACAGTGAATTGTTCCCTCTACCTATTCCAGTTACTTTGTGCCAATATCTATCTCAATCTGGAAATCTTGAGTATCTGTAGATTAGACGTATCTTTATAGACTTTCATAAAATGCAATAGCACAGCTTTCTGCATTCTTTGGTTTACTTCAGTTCTTTAAACTTCCATGCATCTACTCTGATTTTTGTTTCAGTGGGGCCACTGTGCTCTTCTCATGGCCAACTTTCCCCTCTTTATCTCAATGATCGCTGATTTGGTTTCCTGCAAATAAACCCAGAAGAATAAATCATTTACTTCAGTGGGTACAAATGTGAGAACAAGAAAGTACAGTTCCTAAGAGTCCTATTGGTCATGAGCAACTGCATCGCAATGTCTTGGGAATTAAACTGGCCAAGGCCAATTTTCTAGACAAAAAAAAAAAAAAGCCTACAAAATTGTTTTTAATGAATAAAAGAAAAACTATTTAGGTATATAGTCAACATTCTGCTGATCGTGTTGGGACACACTTTATCTGAAAATTAGAACTCAATTCACCTACTTTTCTCTGGGTTCCAATGCTCAACCTCCCGTGAAGAGGAATGAAGGGAGCTAAAGCCTGAGAGCTGTTGGAAGAGTATTTAAGGAATTAACGTGAATTTGAAACCCTATCCTAACTGCACAGACAAATGTTAAAGGTAATTGGTAACAGTTTTTAATCTTGTCTGGGAGAAATCATTCCAGTAATCTTTGCAGTCACATAGATTGTTCTCAAACTCTTAGTAAAATCAACTACAGCCCCTAAATTAGATCATAATTTTGAGCACCAATGGCTTTTCCAAACAGTAGCCTCCACTTACACCCCACTTCAAGATTTTGTAAAATCATTTCATTGACAGTTAATCAAAACATAAAAATAAGAAAACTTTGGGAGGCAGTATCCCATTTTTTTTTCCTCTGTTCTTAGACCACAGCTAGAGAAAGACATATTAATGTTGACCTGATAATAACTATTTCTAGAAAGTGTCTTTAACAGTAAGCAAAGCAGTATGTCACTAGAACAGTTTGAAGGTGTCCTGTCCCTTTGGGAAAAAACAAACAAACAAACCAAACCAACCAACCAAATAAAGAAACAAATAAAAACAAAACAAAACAACAACCAACCAAACCAAACCAAACCAAACAAAACAACAACAAAATCCAACAAAGATTATTTCAGACTCTGAAAGTTACGGCTTCTGTTACTTGCTCTATTCAGAGCTGGAGACAGGCTGTGACATAGAAGATACATTTGCCATTTTCTTGTCAACTTATTCTACATTATGTAGGACTGTTTAAAATTCATGGTCATTTTTAATGCTTAAGTCTATGCTACTCATCATGTTATTTAAGATCCTCCAGATGGTATGATGAGAAATGTGGTTCAACACTGTATAGTCAGTTGTTTCTAGGAGAAAGTTTAGGGAAAAGTACATGTAACTTAGGACCAGCCCAAGAGAAACACATCTAGAATTAAGATCCATTAATTTCCATGTGAAATAAGACCTCTGCTCTGGGACTGTCTGAAATAAACTAGTTTTCCCCAACAAATCACAGACCTTTGAAAGAGAACTTCACATGTGCTCTTGTGTTCATTCATCTACTCCAATTTCTGCAAACAGAGCTCTAAAAATTTTGTTTTGTATAGAAGTCAAAAAATTAAAACTGCTTCTTGACAATCAATGTTTATTTTTATTGATTCATTAAATCTACATACTTCAAAACCACAGTACAAGAAGTATGTTGATTTCAATTCTGAATTATGATTTAGACAATTCTGAGTATTTGGAGAGTCAGGATTTTTCTTTTCTTCCTTTCTCAGATATTATCCAAATTTGGCATATATTAGCCAAATTTACTAACCACAGAAATTTAAAATTCAAGTATTAGAAAATTATATTAGTCTCTATGGACTAGGACCAAGGAGACATGATACTCTGGAGAAATATTTTGCCTTTTCTTTGTGGTTATGAACATGTTCACTAAGGTACTTTGTAGTTAAGCTCTTTTTATTAGTACATAATCACAAATGACAAAAATATCAAGTTGATGGTGATCCTCATATTAATCTTAACAATACTCTTACTGTCTAGGATATTAAAATGCCCAAAGATGAAGCTCTCAGGAGAAATCAGAGTAGGACAGCAGAAAACAGGGCTCACAATTTGAGTAGTTTGAAATTTATTTAATAACAATGATGGTAACTATGATTATTATGTTAAACAAATCAAGATATTATTGTTTATGTTAAGAGACATAACTAAAATTCAGTCAATTAAACAGTGATACAAATCTAGTCTCTTTTAAACTATATATATGTAAGAAATTATCAAAAACCAAAAAAATATTTTTAAAAGAAACTCAAGTACCATCTAGAACTTTATATTCAGTGAGATTGTTCTTCAAAAGTAATAAGATATATACCTATGAAAATTAAAATTAGTAAATTCATACCTAGCACATATGCCTCATGACAAACATCCTTTTCCACGTGCTTCAGAAGGAAGAACAATGTCATGGCTCAGAAATTCAGATTGACACTATGAAGAGTAGACTATTGAAAAAAAAAAGGGCTAAACATCTGTAATCGCTTATTCACTACAGTTTATCCAGTTTGAGATTTCGTGTTAATCCCTATATATTTAAAACTAAAGCTTCTAAGAGGTGACTTGTGAGATAGATTAATTTATTGGCATGATAACAAGTCATTAACGTTGTTTTGATTTAGCTGCTTAAGAGCAACAGATTCTCCTCTATGTCCTGTACTCCTCTATAGGACTATGTCCTAGCCATAGTACTGGTACTGACATGTCATTTAATAGTTTCAGCTTGTAGCTTAAGTTAAATCTAATCAGAAAGTGTTTTATTATTCCCATGAAGCTCATACTATTATTGCAAGTTTGCACCACCTTGATTGTATCATGCCGTATAACTCAAGTATGTGGTGTCTTCAACTAGGAACAATGGCACTAGTTTGTCATGTCTGTGAAGGGGGTGGTTTATGGGACTTCTCTGGCCAACAGCTCTAAAAGAAACAACCCAGGCTTGGTACTGCGCTTCATATTTGACAACCTCTGGTATCTAATAGGACATTTTATTCTGTTATAACCTCTGGTATCTAATAGGACATTTTATTCTGTTATTAGTTCTCACCCTTGCTCTTTATTCAAGTACACAATAACCCCTCTCTCTTGAACATTCCTACGTGCTCCTACATCTTTGGGTATCTATGGGAGTCCCTGAAATCTCTACTGTCAGCAGAGAAACGAACCACTAGAGGCAAGAAGAAAAACTCAGTTCAGCATGGCTTAGTCTGGGCTGGTTCAAATTTCTGTAGTTTGATACCAGGTGGTTTACTGTAGACATATTTAAATACAGTATAATTTTAGAAATTAGAAAAAATTTTGAAAAACAAAGATAATGTTAAGGTCTAGAGAGGGAAAGTCTTTGGGTGAAGTCTGGCTTTTCAAATACCTGGGTCACCAGGTAATTAGCAACATCCACTCCCAGCCTTCTGTGCAGGGAAAAGAGATTCCAGGGAGCCTGCCAGGCTGGAATGGGCTGAAGTGGGATACAGGGGTGGACATCAGTCAGAAGACTGAAACTCTCTGTCTCTAACTATAGTGAATGCTGAAGCTGCTGGCTTCTAAAATATCTAAATGTTTGTTGTTTATTCTGTAGTTAAAAACCTCTGGCTTGGCAAATAGCACCTGGTGCTTAACAGCTGGGAATTAAGTAAAAAACTGTCCTTCGTTCTTTTCTCCTCAGGTCCTCAGTATCCATGCCCTATGGCTGGGAGTTTATTTAACTCTCTGTCAGCTAGAGAAAGTCACTCACAGGAAGAAAATATAAACTTTGAAAAGAGATTATAGTCATTAGTTCTAAGAGAAAAAAAAGAGGGGGAAACCTACTGAAAGACCAAATCTTTTGCGTTCAGACTCCATTTTAGAGAACTTGACCTAAGGTTGAAGTCAAGTTAACTTACAGACTGGTACCTAGCACCAGTTTCCAGGCTACCCTCCAAACAAGACCTACATCTAGCACCGGTTTCCAGGTTTCCCTTCCCTACCCTGCAATAAATCTGCATAGGTTGCAGACCTGCCCCTGACATTCACTTCCTAACAACCACCAATCAGGAAAAACAACAACAACAACAAAACAAAAACAATACAAAAAAACAGAAATTAAGTTTATGGTTTGGCTCCCAGCTCCAGCCAATTATGTTAAAGGCCATAATGGCCCCCAATTAGATGTGAAACAAGTTACATACCCTCTTCTTGCTTGTCTAACACTAAGCTCAAGGCTTTACCTTCCTGCTATCTCAGAGTTGGCAGGGAGCCCAAGCTCCAGCTTGAATAAAGAGACCCTAATGTGATTGCATAAGAATAGGCTCCTTGGTAGTCTTTTTTGAGTTCAGGAGTGTTTACTGGCACAACACTACCCAAATATTTGCTCTCTTCTACTCATTGTTCTCAGTTCTTACATATTCTTTCAGAATACATGATCATGTGGTATAGTTTTTCAAAAGTTCACCCCAAGTTCAAACATGAATTCAAATCATAGATTGAATAAGTTTACTACAAAGACGTTTACATATGCTTCCATTAAGTCTAGCTAGATATTCATTATCTGTGAGTAGCTACACAGGTTCATTGAGAGTATAAACTATAAAATTTTTATATCTAAATTAGCATTGAAGTTTTGTACAGATAAAGTCAATATTTTATCTTCTGTCCTTGCACCTACAATGAATCTTTCATCCCCTTTAATGACTTTTGGCTAATTGTATTCCAAGTTGTAAATGTGTGTTTTCTATCTCAGAAGCAGTTAACACCTGACAGGTGAAGACTTGAAGAGTTCTCTTTCTCTCTTCTCTCCTCTCTCTCTCTCTCTCTCTCTCTCTCTCTCTCTCTCCCTCTCTCTCTCTCTCTCATTGCTTTTTCTTTTAAACAATCCAGTCTTTACCCTTCTCTTCCCCCCTCCTTGTTTTGAAGAGGATGTTCTCTACTCTCCCACCCCCCCCAGCCCTCCCCATCCCCTGGGGCCTCAAGCCCCTCAAGGGTTAGGAGGATCTTCTCTCACTGAGGCCAGACCAGGCAGCCCTCTGCTGTATCTGTGTCAGGAGGTGGGAGTGGGGGTGGGGGTGGGGCTCAGATCAGCTAGTGTATGCTGCCTGATTAGTGACTCAGTGTCTGATAGATCTCATGGGTCCAAGCTAGACTACTGGTCTTTCTATGGGGTTACCCTCCTCCTCAGCTTCTTCCAGCCTTTCTCTAATTCAACCACAGGGGTCCCAGACTTCAGTCCATTGGTTGAATGTAAGTATCTTCCTCTGCCCTAGTCAGCTGTTTATTGGGTCTCTCAGAGGACAGTCATGCTAGGCTCCTGTTTGTAAGCACACCATAGCATCAGTAACAGTGTCAGGTCTTGGAGTCTCCCCTTGAAATGGATCCCAAGTTGGACCAGTCACTGGATCTCCTTTCCTTCTGTCTTTTCTCCATTTTTTTGCCCACAGTTCTTTTAGATAGGAACAATTCTGAGTCAGAGTTTTTGTTGGTTTTCATTTCAGAAAGAGCTCTAGTTGCAGCCCTAATTATAGTGTGGTTAATAATTACTAGTATAATTTTAGAAATTCTTATGGAATCATCATTAGGAATTAAGAAAACATTTATTTGTCTGTACAGCATCACTATAAGACAGTACATCTTTGGCCTGCAGAAAATGCTGCCCAATAGGGTGGGCTAATGCACAGTGATTATTATATTAATTTTATAAAGACAGGAATGGCATATCGGCTGCAGGAAGCAAATCTTGAGTTTTGTCCCTTGGATCTTGTCTCCAAACGATCATTCATCTTAGTTCTGTGGTGAACCATCTCTGGAAGATCACCTGCTAGCCTGTTGGGAGCCAACTCCTAGCTGAAAGCAGCTATCATCTTTGCAGCCATCTCGAGCCATATACCCTGACAAGAGACTTGATCAGACCCTCTGTCTTGTCTCCATTCTTCGCATCTCAAGCCCCTCCATCCCCACTCTCTTTCTTGCTAGACCCTTACCCATGGACTGGAGCAGCAGAATGGGCTGTTACAAAGTGGTCCCCAAACGTGGGGCAGAACAGGCAGTTACACTAGCCTTTAGTCTCTCCCAGATGGCTTTTGGCAACATATATCAATTTTCTCCATTGATGAGACAACCCTGCACGATTAACATTGCTGGTTTCCCCAATACTTTTCTGTGAGCAGATGCCTTCTACAGGTATCTTAAGTAAAACACACATACTAGAAATCTCAAAGCTATTATTCACAGATGAGAGAAAATCTGATATTTGTATTTTTGTGTCTACAATACCTCACAGAATCATTCTTTGTAGCGTCATCCATTTACTTGTGAAATTTAAAATTTTATTTTTCTTTATAGTTAAATAATATCCCATTGTGCAAAAAAAATCATATTTTTATTCATCTAGTTATCTTATGATTTCCTTTCCCTGGCCATCGTGAATAGCACATTAAAAAGGGTATCTCCAGATAGGATATCTATTTCTTTGTACATATGCCAAAGCATACTAAAGCTGGATTGTATTGTAAATTCATTTCTTAGGTTTATCAGGAAACTCCAAACTAGTTTCCATAGTGGCTGCACCAGTTTGCATTCTGACCAGAAATGAATCAATGTCCTCCTATCCCTTCACCCATGTTAGCATTTGTCATAATTTTTTACTGTGATCCTGTCTATTCTGACTGGGATAAAATTTCAAATCTCAAAGTTTTAGTTTGCATCATTCCCTGAATGATTACTATTTCAGACCCTTGCATTTCCCTTATTTTACAAGTGGAATTTATTGTCTTAACTGTTATATAATAATTATACATTTAGAGGGTACAGTGTGATTTTTGCCTCTAATTTTTATTTTAATTAAAGTATCTTTGACTAACATATATACATACATCACACACACACACACGCACACACACACATCATTATGGGTATTTATTTTGACTCACAGCTTTAAAGGGGTTAGTCCATGGGCATTTGATCCTGTACAATTGCTCCTAAAAGCCTAAGAACATAATTATGGGACACAGAATCTTATTCATCTCATGGTTGACAAAAAAATAAGAAAGAAAGAGATGAAACAAAGGACCAGAGGCCAAGGAGGTGGTAAAGAGTTGCCTCAGTCAGAAAGATCATCTGCAGCATAAGTAGAGCAGCACAAATTTGGACCCCAGAACCAACATTAAAACCTGGGCATAGCTAGGCACACAATTCAAATGCTAGGTGAGGTCAATACAGAGGGATCACATCAGTCTACCTTTACACGCAGTGAAAGATCCTGTTTTAGTGGAATAAGACAGACAGTGATAAAGCAGAATACCCACCGTAATCTTCTGGCTTACATTCATACAGACACACATATCTATACACTCACGTTCACAAATAACACACACCACACACATACCACACCACACACTCACACATTACACACACACATACATACACATACACACACACATATATATATCACAAGATATACCTAATGACATCCCTCTAGTGACCTACTAACTGCACCAGAAACCTATTTCCTAATGTTTACATTAATAACCTCCCCCAAAGGACTACCATCTGGGTACACTTTGCTTTAATACATTACTTTATGGGAAATATTTTATATTCATACCATAACAACTGTAAAAATGAAAATAATGTAGTTACTGCTCACCATAGGTTAGCAATTTTTTATAGATGTAAATGGGGTCTTTCTGTACAACATATACATCACACTCCTCATTACTTACCAAATCTTTAAATATATACATAAACATCTACATTTGATTAGAGGACATTTGATTCATTGGTGTGAAAATATATAATCAATAAATATGTTGTTCAATACGTAAAGTGATAGATATATGTGGGGTGTATACACACTAATATCATCAGCAAAATAAGATGGTGAGTGAAAAAGACAGACAGGATTGAACTCTGGCATCCATACACACATACTCATGATTATCTGAAATTTCAACCATACGAGACACTCACACACACACATACCCATGCTCACACACACTCACATATACACACAAACACACATATAGATCCTTAACATAAAATTTTGAGAAAAAAGAGTCCTACATGATGATACCTAATGTAAAGCGATATCTTTTACATGAATTACATAATTCAATCCTTGTCACGGTTAGTAGAAATACTTCAACTGTCTTCTTTTCAGGAAAAACAGGATATTAAAAGGTAATTGATTTCCATTAGATCTACTGATTACTGAGTAGCAAAATCTGTCAGGAGACATCTAGTAAAAGCTAAAGGCATGCAAGTAAGTTTCCTGGTGATGGCTCACCACTTTACATGTCTGTGATGGATAAGCTCTGAATTGTAGTGCCTTCAGGTTTTTATTCCAGGATTGCTTCTTGCTACTGATATGATTTTTCTGTCATTATTGCATAGTCTAATGATTCCTGGGTAGCCTATTGGGAAGATTTTCTGAGAATCAAACAAGAAGATGTATTTTCATGAGGTAAAGTTGTGTAGACAAATGGACGATTTCTTAACTTTTAATAATGATTCTATAAAATTACTAAATTTCTACAAGTAATTTTTAAGCCTCTATAGTATGAAAGCTGCATTTATAAACCAGTAAACTTTCATAAGTTACTGGCTAATTGCACTAGGATAGAAAGCAGGATTGGAACAAATTTATGATCAGGGAAAATATACCTCCTAGGTTAGCTATGGTAGCTAAAGATCATAAACTGGGAATGGACAATTTATTTTAAATGCAAGAACAAAAAATAAAATATTGACTAGGTTTACCTATGCAAAATTTCAAAACTAAGGAGACAGAAGTTATATGGTTTGTCTTTTGACAAAACCATGATTACTTGTAACATAAAAATTATTGCTTTAACTATATAATGAACTTGTGTCAGGAGGCATCTAGAAAAGGCTAAAAAACATTCAAGTAATGTACTGGAGATGACACATCATATTCCATGGTCTGCAATGGATATTTCTGAATTGCAAAGCTTTCAGAAATCTCATCTCAGGACTGTTTCTTGCAGCTGAAATGCCATTCCTGTCATTATTATATTGGTCTAAAATCCCTGGGCATTAGCCCACACTATTGGGCAGATTTTTTTTTTTTTTTTGCAGATCATTGAAGATGTACAATTTTGTAGCTATGCTATGCAGACAATTAGATGATTTCTTAATTCTTAATGATAATTCCATAAAATTATGGAATTAATCCTAAATTTATACTAGTGGCTATTGAGCCCTTTATAAAAAGGGCTACAATTAGGTCCTGCAAGCCTTCATGTATCATGAGCTATTTACATTAGGATAGAAAGTAGGCATGATACAGATTTATGATTAAGGAAAACACTCATTTAGACTGTGAAACCATTATCTGATAACTAAAAGTCCTAAAAGGTAATGAATGATTTATTGTAGGTGTAAGAACAAAATATAAAGTATTGACTGGGTATATCTATACAAAGCTTCAATGCTAAGAGACAATAGGCAGATATTTGCCTCTTCACATACCATGTTAACTTAGACCCAATAATTGTAGTTTTGGACTTTAAATGACCCATGGAGCTAGTGGCAGATAATGAACATTTAGTTAAATAATTAGTCTTAGTGGAAACACATGTAAACATCCCTGTTGTAATTCTATATTCAATTTATAAGTTGAATTGGTTGAACTTGTTGTGAATTTATTTTGCCTTTTTTGTTCCTCATCCCATTCCTCCTCCCTCAACTCCAAAGGATGTCTTCCCCCTACCAGATATCCCTCATCCCTGGGGCCTCAAGTATCTACAGGGTTACATGCTTCTTCTCTCATTGAGGCCAGACCAGCAGTCCTCTACTGTATATGTGTCAGGGGACTCATATCAGCTAGTGTATGCTGCTTGGTTGGTGGCTCAGTGTCTGAGATCTCAGAAGTCTAGGTTAGTTGAGACTACTTGTCTTCCTATGGGGTCCCCTCCTCTTCAGCTTCTTGACGCCTTTCCCTAAATTAACACAGGTGTCCCAGATTCTGTCCATTGGTTAGGTGTAAGTATCTGCCTCTGTCTAGGTCAGCTACTTGTTGGGCTTCTCAGAGGGTACCCACACTAGGCTCCTGTCTATAAGCACACCATAGCATCAACAATAGTGTCAGGCCTTGTGGCCTCCCCTTGAGACCTCTCAAAAGACAGCTATACCAGGCTCCTGTCAGCAAGTGCTTCTTGGCATCAGCAATAGTGTCTGCGTTTGGAGTCTGAAGGTGAGATGGATCTGTAGATTGTGCAGTCTCTGAATGTCCTTTCCTTCAGTGTTTGCTCCACTCTTTTTCTCTGAATTCCCTTTAGACAGGAGCAATTCTGGGTTAATATTTTTGAGATGGGAGGGTGGACTCATTCCTCAACCTGAGGCTGTGACTAACCTCTGGTTATGGTATCTACTGATTCTCTCTCCCTTTGTTCTGTATTTCAGCTAATGCCATCCCCATTGGTTCCTCTGAGTCTCCTGCTTTCCTGGCATCTCGGACTTTCCAGTGGCTACACCCAGTTCCAACCTGAACTTTTGATCTTAGCCATTCTGACTGGTATGAGGTGGAATCTCAGGGCCTTTTTGATTTGCATTTCCCTGATGACTAAGGATGTTGAAGATTTCTTTAGGTGCTTCTTGGCCATTCAAGATTCCTCAGTGGAGAATTCTTTCTTTAGCTCTGTACCCCCTTTAAAAATAGGGTTATTTGGTTCTATGGAGTCTACCTTCTTGAGTTCTTTGTATATATTGGATATTAGTCCTCTATCAGATGTAGGGTTGATAAAGATATTCTCTCAATTTGTAGGTTGCCATTTTGTCCTGTTGACAATATTCTTTGCTTAACAAAAAAGACTTTTAATTTTATGAGATCCCATTTGTCTATAGTTGATATTAGAGCCTGAGCCATTGGAGTTCTGTTCAGAAAGATTTCCCCTGTGTCGATGTGTTTGAAACTCTTTCCTACTTTTTCTTCTGGTAGATTAATTATATCTCATTTTATTTGGAGGTAATTGATTCACTTGTACTTGAGCTTGCATAAGGAGATAAGAATGGATCAATTTTATTCTTCTACATGCCAACCCCACTTGAGCCAGTATCATTTGTTGAATATGTTGTCTTTTTTTCACCTGATGGTTTGTGTGACATTAACCAAACAAGTGAATGATCTATATGACAAGAATTTCAAGTCTCTACAGAAAGACATCGAAGAAGACCTCAGAAGATGGAAAGATCTCCATGTTCATGAATTGGCAGGATTAACATAGTAACAGTGACCATCTTATCAAAAGCAATCTACAGATTCAATGTAACCCCATAAAATTCCAACTCAATTCTTCACAGAGATTGAAAGAAAATTCTCAAATTCATCTGGAATAACAAAAAACCCAGGATAGCGAAATCTATTCTCAACACTAACAGAATTTCTGGAAGAAATCACCATCCCTGACTTCAAGTTCTGCTGTAGAGCAATAGTGATAAAAACAGTGTGGTATTGGTACAGAGACAGACAGATAAATTAATAGAATAGAATTGAAGACCTAGAATTAAACCCTATGGTTACTTGATTTCTGACAAAGAAGCCAAAACCATCTATTTTATTTATAATCAAATGATATAGATCTCATGACTTCATTCCTATGAAGTTTCAGAAATGAGAAATTACTACACAAATATTTAAAATCTCTGCCACCATCAATATTTGGGTGGTGGATTTTATATATATGTGGAACTAGAAATTAATCTCAATGATGTGTTCAGCTCTTCATCAGAGAAGCCAATAAATTAAGTTGTAAGTTGTTCCTTAAATCTTCTTCCTGGGTATTAGTCAAGGGAAAAAGCAAGTTGGAGGTCTACAAAAATGTATTAAAAATGTAAGATTCTATTCTAGAGAAAGATGAATGCATCCTTTGACCTAAGTAAAAACTGAAATCAGTCTGGGCTACATTTGGGTGGAAAATTGACCATAAATAATCTGTTACTACTTGAGTTGGTCCTCTTATGCTCCTATGTCAGAACCTTAGTTCCTCAATGCATAGGTGTTGGGAGGTGGGACTAAGAAATGGGCTTGGATAGTTAAAAGAAATTAACTCATTTTTCATGGGAGTGGGTTCATTATGACAGCTCTTTCCCTCTACCTGAGCTCCTTTACTTCTGCTCTCTGTCACCAGATAAAGAACAATGAAGCTGGAAGGCCACTAGATTTAAGATGGGGGCTTCCAGTCTTCAGAAACATCAGCTAAAACAAACCAGTTACTTTATAATTACTTGGTCTTGAGTAAAGGTACATAAGGGAGTCCAACATTACTGAGGTTTCATGAAAATAATAGTTTTTGTTTGGTTTCTTTTTTTCAAATGTTTGCGCACTTATTTGTGTAGCATGCATTGAGGATTTTGGAGAAAAAGTTTATAGTCTTTGAAGGTTCATCATTTTAAATACAGTTTTGTCTGGGGAAAACATTTGCAAAGCACAAAACCTCATATATCCTTGGGAAATGTTGGTGTGGATCTCAAAATCTCACAAGAATTTTTATTCCCTTTTGACTCTCTCACTTAAGCTATAATATTGGGAAAACTCTTAAATACCATGACTAATTCATTTGGTGGCAATGTGAGTAATGAGTAGAAAATGACGTAAAATACACAATTAACTACAATTCTGAAATAAATTAGGCAATGAAGATGACTCTCACAGTGAGAAAATCAACCCATAGACTGGTTTAGAGTTAGACAAATTCAGAGAGGATAACAGTGTCTGTGTTCAGGTCAGTATTCTGGTAGGACATTCAAATATAAGGACTCAGATCACTTTGTCAAAGTATTACTGTGCATATATTCTTTTAAGGTATTCTCCTTATGTTCAATTTCATGTCTATATTTATAAGATTTTTGAAAAATTGATTTTGGAATCAAAATAATTAAAGCAATTCATATTGGCTAAATTTAAATGTAATAATTCCTTCTGTCTGTGTCTATTGTAACTTATTTTTTAGTTATTATATTCTGTTTTAAGCAACATGGTATTTTTATTTAACTTTTTGACTTTTTCTCAAGAAGAATAAAAAAGATGAAGGCAGACTTGATAATTTAAAAATGAAATTCTTTTTAATGTTAAATTGATATTTCTGATTGCTAATATAAATGAAGTTTCATTCATAGATTCAATTTCTAGTGTAGTCTTTATTTTGGCATAGTATGTCCAGGAATAGCTTCTAAATGTAATTGTTGAAGTTCAACAAAACTATACTCTTAAGTGTGGAGCTTCTAACTTTTGTGTTTCAAGTGTCATTACTGTCATGATGTTCTTTGTGTAAATCTGGGAACTCTTTTAGAGATATCCTCACAATCATTTGAATGTGAAAGGAATGTTCTACAGAAATAACATTTCCTTTCCCTTCTTGTTATAGATGTAACAACTCTGTTCCTTACTCCAAAGGACATGTTGAGCCCACCACATTTCTTCTGTTCAGGATATTTCCCCTTCTTGGAATATCTTTTCTTAACCTTACACCTATGATAAAGTCCAAATTATTTTTCTTGAAACATCCCTGATATTATTGTAAAGTAGTTTAATTTGTCCTTGAATATCTATCTTATTGTTCATATTGGTATTAAAATATTTTATTCACATTAATGCATATTTTAGAGAGTTTAAGTGACCTACTTGGTAGTCTTAAGAAATAAAGTATTATCATATAATGTCATGACAATTATAAAAATTTAACTTGTTCATGTATTTGATGACAAAAATTCCCCAGGAAAGAATTTTCTCTAGAAATATTGTTACTTTTGTCATCTTCAGTATGCTAGCTGTGCAAAAAAAAAAAAAAAAAAAAAAAAAAAAAAAACCCAAATACTTTTATTTTTTTTTAGGGAAGTGTTAACTTTTTTTTTTATAATAAAATGAGTTTTAAAGGATTAAAAAAAAAACCTAACATATTGGAATTGAACCAAGCAAACAGAAAGGAAGAGAGACCAAGAGAATGAACAAGAAACAGAGACCCCATTGTTCCAACACTCAGGAATTTCATAAAAACACAGACAGACAGACAGACAGACAGATAGATATGATCTATTTCAAACTTATTCAGGCCCTGTGCTTCATACTTGAGTCTCTGTGAGTTCATATAAACTGTCTTCATAGACTTAAAGAACCTTGTTCTCCTGGTTTCCGCCATTTTGTCTGGCTCTTACACTCTTTCTATCTCCTCTTCCTTGAGGTTCACTAAGCTCTGCCAGGAGTGTTTTGATATAGGCATCTCAATTAGGGCAGAGTGTTCTTAGGTCTCTCACTCTGTCCATTATGTCTGCCTCTTAGTCTCTGTGTTTGTTCCCATCTGTTGCAGGAAAAAGCTTCTCTGATGATGGCTGAGAATGGCACTGATTTGTTTCCTTGGCCCAAGTCACAATTTCATTGGCTAATACCGCTGTCAAAATATACTACATAGTTATCTACTTGTTAATTAGCCCAATGGAGGTATGTACAAACTTTTCCCATGATAAGTATCAAACTTGGTACCTTATACAGACTACAGAAATGCTTCAATACTGATGTGTGCCCTTGGTTCCATAACATCTTTTTACATGAGGGGTAGCCAGAGATAGTTTACATGTTTCCTAAAACTTTTTAATTTACTCAATGATATATTGTGCTTTTGAAACTCAGCTCATTCTTTGCAGACCATTCAGTTCTCAAAATCCTCGATGTTTTCAATATTTATTCAAAGAATTACTAAATGATGGAGAAAATGTTTACAGTTAACAGTTTCTCTTACTTAATAATTTAGATTCACTAATCTTTTATTTTACAAGTTCATAATTAATCAATAAAAAATCTTTATCTCAATAGATTTATATGTGGTTTTGTCTTGATATTTCCTGCCTCTACAATCCAACAGAACCCATATTTCTATGTATGCATTTTTATCTTTTCTATCCCAATATTAATTTATAATACTAGTTCCATCTCAATATTACCACTGCAGAAAACAAACACAATAGTTTATTAACAGTGGCTTTACCAGGCTTGGTATTGGAATAGAGTATATACAGAGTATAAGGTAACAATAGAAATTAAAGCAATTGAAATATTAATTAAACTGAAAGGAAAATTATTTCCTAAGCTTCATTTAGACTTCTGAAACAAGAACACAGTAACCATAACAATGATAGTATTCAACTTGATTAGTTATGATAATTGATGATTGTATATTAAACTAAGATCTGAAGATGACATGTGTGTCCTTAAGTGCATGGACCCTGCCACCACTTTCTCTCTGTATCTCTGTCTCCTTCTGTCTCTCTCTCTCTCTGTGTGTGTGTGTGTGTGTGTGTGTGTGAGAGAGAGAGAGAGAGAGAGAGAGAGAGAGAGAGAGAGAGGAGAGAGAGAGAGAGAGAGAATGATATGTGAGGAGACAGAAAGGATGATGAAAGGGGGAGAGCTGAAAATACAGTGTTGTGCTTCAAGTGACTTTGTATTTGAATGCAAACTTTTAAGATTTTATTCAAACAGACCTCTTTAATTAAGGAGAGAAAAGAACTAACATCTGAATTTTAAGGTTTCAGCAAGTAAAATAAAATATTTTTCAGTTCCTTTAATTTCCCTATATGTGTTCATATAAGAGATGATGAACAAATGATACCATTGTATAAGTTATTCACAATTAGAATTATAAATCAATATCTTTGATTTCTGTTCAGATACCAGGAAGCTATAAAAAAACCCAACTTTTTTTCTGGTACAGCCCTCTTTGGAGATGTTGCTCTTTTTGTGAACTAGCTTTTGAAATGTTGATGGTACTTCAGCATTACATATCATTATTATAGTTCATTATTATAATCTCCTTCCCCACATTTTATTTAGACCAGCTAGCAGACGGTCACAATGAAGAACCATACAGAGGTGACAGTTTTCATCCTAGCAGGTGTGACTGATCATCCACAGTGGAAAGTTATGTTATTCGTCTTCCTGCTTCTTACCTATCTGCTCAGCATCACTGGCAATCTGACCATCATCACACTCACACTGGTGGACACTCACCTGAAGACACCCATGTATTTTTTCCTTCGGAATTTTTCATTCTTAGAGTCTTCCTACACTACAACATGCATTCCCAAATTACTTGTTACTATGGCAACAGGGGACAAAACCATTTCTTACGATAATTGTGTGACTCAAGTGTTTTTTGTTTTCTTATTTGGAGCATCAGAATTTTATTTGCTGGCAGCCATGTCCTATGACAGATATGTAGCTATCTGCAAGCCCTTGCATTATATGACCATCATGAACAATAAAGTCTGTGTGCAGCTGGTCCTCAGTTGTTGGCTTGCTGGCTTTTTTGTCATCTTTCCACCACTCCTGTTAGGCTTGAATCTTGACTTCTGTGCTTCCAATATTGTTGATCATTTCTACTGTGACACAACTCCACTACTTCAGATTTCTTGTACAGACACACAGCTACTGGAGACGATGGGATTTGTCTCAGCTTTGGTGACACTCTTACTCACATTGGTAATGGTGATCTTATCTTATACCTACATTGCTATGACAATTCTAAAAATTCCTTCAATCGAACAGAGGAAGAAGGCTTTCTCTACATGCTCTTCTCACATGATTGTGATATCCCTCTCATATGGCAGCTGCATCTTCATGTACCTTAAACCATCAGTCAAGCAGAGAGTATCTATTTCCAAGGGAATTTCTGTGCTCAATACCTCAGTGGCTCCACTTCTGAATCCTTTTATCTACACCTTGAGGAATCAGCAAGTGAAAAAGGCATTCATTAATACAGTCCATAGGATTGCCTCTTTCTCAAAGAAATGACTATTTTTTTTTATTATATGAAAGAAATGAACAAACTAGATTCATATCCTATTAGCAGAATTTTGAAGAAGATTTTCCCATTTTGACTTTTGTTCTTTAGACTGTACATCATTTCAAGCTAGTTTTTCAGTGAAATTCTTTGATGTGAGCATGCAAAATTCTTCTATATTTTCAAATAGAGATACTTAATCTATTCATTCTCATAGATATATAGAAGAAGTTGAATATACATTTTTCAATGTCTTTGTGGTCTTTTAGAATTCTGGTTGTGACTTTCAATAAGACTCAGTACTAGAATGCTCACACAGAACCAGAAAGCCAGAATGTGATTCCTTAACTCCACCAAAACTAGCAAGTTTTAATTTTAAATATCGTTTAAAATTTAAAAATGGTTTAAAATTATATTTGATAAATGTATAATGTTAAAGTAATTATAGTTTAAATATATACTACCATATATTTATGGTCATGTACAAAGAAGATAAAATAGTATTAACTTGTATTTTGCCAATTTCTGTGTGTATTTTACTAAAGAGAATGTTATACCAGCTTCTGTCCATCACTTTTGATGCTCACAGTATTCAAAAGTTTTCAAAAGTTGTCAAACTTTCCATTTAAAATAATCACTTAATTTCTTCCTGGTTGAAATTGCATATATATATTTTAGAAGTAGATTTTATTGTTTTTAAGAGCAAATGTGTTTACCAATTAAATGAATATATATGCATTTTCTGAAATTTTCTAAATGATGTGTTTTTTGATCTAAGATATTTTTTAAGTTTGCTGGCAAGTATTTTTGAATATTTACTAAACACAAACACTCCTGAAGCAGCCATGTTGGTGAGAGTGAATGGGCACAAGTTATGACATTTCTGGGAGGGACAGTCTTACAGTAAACTTCCTTGTCCTCTGATTCCTATGAACATTTGCCCTCTATTCTGCATGAAAACTTGAACCTTAAGTGTAGCAGTTCTACTATAGATATATCCACTGGGACTGGGCTCCACAGTTCTAGATTTTCACCTACTTTTGTCTTCCATAATTGATTCTGCATGTTGAAAAGATAAGTTTCCTTAAAAGGGATCAAATATAATGACCTGTGAATTTAAAGGCAAATATTTAGAAGTCTGATAAATATGACTAACTAAACATGACCTGAATAAGAAAAACACCAACAGACATGCTAATGCTGAAGTAAGAAACTTCATGATGTATTTATATATGTATATGAATATGATGTCTATATTTATATGACAAACATATAAAGAATTAAAAGACTATAATTTTGAAAGAGTATAAGGGAGCTAGTTGAAATGTATGACAGGAAAAAGGGGAAGGCAAAATTGATGTGATCATATTATAGTTTCAAAAATATGAAAGGAAGAATGCTAACTCAATGTATTTATTAGTTTTATACATTTTAATCAAAACAGGATTAAAATACTCTCCCATTTCTCTTTTTTCTCCAAATCCTCCCATTTTTCCCATTCTCAAGTTCACAGCCTCTCTTTATATCATTATTACATATTCATATATGTGCACAAGTACATAACTATAACTGCTGAAATTCCTTATCTATTATACATAACAGACCTGCTTGTAATGTAACATCTTGCTATTTTGATATAAATTCCACTGATGAAACCAAGGCATTTTAAAAATTAAATCTTTTTACAACATTTTTTAGTTATAGGTCAAACTCTATTAGATACTCTATTAGAACTTTTCATCATTGTATTTTTAATCTGTAAATGTTAGTGTTGTAAACATGTTTAATTTCAGAAATGTTAAAATTATTTGTGCCTTTTGAAAGCTGGGGCATTTTAATGCAAACATAACTCATAGTAAAAGCAGAGATCTATGACTAATGTTTAAGGAGTATTTAGATAAACATCATATACATCCCACTTTAGGCTTATCTCAGATTCCTCAGTATTTTTTATTATCAAATTACTAACTGTACTAATTTTAATTCTCAAGACTCTGCTGGAAATTTCTCCTTAGTAGCTTTATTATTCCATATTATATGTATATCACATGATCATGACAGGTAAGAGTGTAGATAATGGCAAACTAATGATAAAAGAGGCTATGACATTTAAAAGGTATGGATGGGTATATATAAGAGTTTGGATGGTGAAAGCAAAGGGTGAGATGATTTAATTATATTATAACATTTAAACAAAAAGAAATCATTCTTTTAAAGATTTCAAAATCCAACTCAAATTTTTTGTTGCTATAAATAGATAAGTAGGTAAGCAGTAGTGCTACTCAAAGAGATAGAGAGAGCTAACACTAGATTCAGATGTTTAACTCTGAATTACAGCTGAGAGAAAAGAAAAACACAGGTCATTGTTACTAGAATACACATAGATGTCAAGATTCTACCAACTAAACAAATGCCTGGGTCCTTGCCAGAATGACGTCTTGTTACTCCTGGAACTAAGATCTATGGTCCAGACTGTTTGAGACTTAGTTTCTATTATTAAAATCTTCTTTAGGGTGTGGATGGGTTCATCCATGCCATCTAAAAAGAGTCTGCATGAGTTCCCCAAGACTTGAGTGTATACATGCTTGCACACAGTGTGCGTGTGTGTGTGTACATGTGTGTTTGCTTGTGTGTGTGTATGTGCGCCTGTGCAAATGCATGCATAGCATAAATTTCTAGTTTCTTTGGAGACTCAGCTGTGTCATGTGATATATTTCTGAAGACTGTCTTATGAGTGGATCTTTTCCTGAAGCTGACAAGTAGTTAGATCTTTTACTGACAATAGATAATTTTTTTTTTTTTGGAAGCTGCCTAGAAAAAGGATGTTTTGCAAAAGAGGATGTTTGCGAGGACATGTGATATTTGGAAAGGGTATAAGTGTACCTCAACAGACAGCAGATAATGTGGTGGCATTGGTTCACCTTGCCACTCTTTGCTGGTCTTATTTGGGCTTTCCTGATGCTTGTCTTCATGGATGATGCTGCGGCATTTTTCACCTTGCCTTCTTTGCTGATCACAGCTTGTAATGATCTATTAGAACTACACCAAAGATTTTTGTGATATTCTGTTGATTTCTGACCACTTCCATGGACTCCAGCCTGTTGGCAGAATGTGTGATTTCTTTTGGATGAACTGCCTTTGCTCATTAGTAAACAGTGTTTGAGAGTCGATCAAGCAACTGCTACTGATTCTCATGATCTTGACTGCTGGTATCCTGATAATAAATATTGGATTTGACCCAAAGAACTATTTACAAACAGATCCACAACCCCTTTTGCCATACTAACCCTTCCTTTCCATTACCTCTGTCAGGTGGTAGGCTAGAAGGAAGGTTATGTCATTTACCAACTCTTATTAAAACCCTTATTAAAGTAAGTTTTAAAAAACTAAGCCTATGTGTGGGTGTGTGCTTAACAGTGTTCAACAACAGAGAGCCTGTGGTAGTTGGTTTTGTCCTTCCCCTAAAAGATTCTCAATCAAGCTCTGGTTGTCAAGTTTGGCTGAGAGTGCCTTTTGTATTTGTGATTTTTATTTCTCTGTTTCTAGTTCTTTCAAAACTGACTGGCTGGTTCAACTGAGCTCTTTTGACTCAAAAATCTTATCTAACCTGACAGATTCAACCAGACTTCTCCAGGTTTTACACTGAGTTGCTCTCATTGGAAAAACTGCCTCTCAACTACAGAAACTGAACTGAACTAAGTTCAACTGAACTGTACCAAACTGAATTGAACTCTCCTCTCTGTCTCTTTGCTCTTAAGAAGCCTCTCTTTCCTGTCTGTTCTCATGAGAGTTGGGCCTGTCTTATCTCTGATTCATTCTGTCATATTTTTTCTCTGATTTGTCACTTTTTCTGACCCTCAATTAGACTTCATTGTTTGAGACTAAAGACATGTATTAAATGTAGGTCTGTATTCCAACCAAAAGGATTAAAGATGCATATTAAGGGCATGTCTGTATACCAACAGTATCACACAGGCCTAAGTCTTTGGATTTGATCCTTTGCCAGGCTAGCCATGTTGCTGGATTAAAAGTCCTCTACATCTTCATTCACTGAGCCATCTAATGAACAGCCAATCATTTTAATGTTATCTCCTGCTAACCTTAGCCCATGTTTAGGGTCATTAAAATTATATATCAATTAAAAAATAAGAAGTCTGAAGTCTTATTTAAAAGTATCAATTTAATTTTAAATTTTGTATGGATGTATATACTTGTATATGGACTTTTTTATAAATAACTTAATGGAAATTTATGCATTCATATTTTTTATATTGTAAATAAATGTAATATCTAAATGTTGATATATATATATCAATATATATATCAATAATTAATTAAAAAGAAAGAATGAATTTGAAAGAGAAAAAGGCAGGCATATGTTATAAGGTTTAGAGGTATTTGACAAGGAAAGGGAAAACTACATAATTATAATCTAAAAAAATATTTTTAAAAGGAAACCAAATTTTAAATTAGGAATTTCCCTAGGCTTTGGTCCAGTATCATTTTTCCAACCTTATACCTGTGTATTAGTTTAAATGTGTTGTTTAATTTAAATACAAGATATCATTTTTCAGATTCGTTTACTTTTTTGATAAATCACTGCTTGTGCATCTGTGAGTGTCTGTGGTATATGCACAAGGAGATCAGTGTTCTGCTCTATAACTTTCTATCTTGTAACTTTAGAGAAGGTCTCTTAATCAAAGTCAGGCTAGTGCTCAGCGAGTTTCCTGCAGCATCCTCTCTCCATGCCCCCACAGGCTGAGGTTATAGCTACATGTGGTGACACACAGCCTTTTGCATGGTTACTGGGAACTTAAACTTAGGGTTATGGATCCTTTACAGCAATGGCCCTTACCTTCAAAACTATTTCCCTAGTCTCTCTTAGCAAGCATTTTTTATTAATAATTACTAAATATCTTCTATGTGCCTGTATTTATTCATCAATCATGAATTTGTCTACTTGCAGTATTGTAATCATGCAATAAGACTGATCAAACTATATTTTATATCAGAGATCTCCTTGTAACCTTTCTCCATAATTTCTAGATCCTTCCATGACTATATACAATTTCTCTATATTTTCAAAATCCAAAAATGTTTATAACTATGTTAATTTTTCTGTAGGACAATAATCAAAAAGGAAAAAAGCACTAAAGCAGTGATTAGTATCTGATAGTCACTACAATAATTAATAATACTGAATAAAGTTTTCATTTAGGTATCCATAGATCATTGAACTAATTATTCCAAATTTAAGGCTGGAAAGATGGCTTGGTAGATAAATGTTCCACACTCTGAAAGAGAATTTATTACTATGAGTTGCCTTCTGGCCCTACAGGCCTACAGTGGACCCCCCATGCACACTAAATAGATAAAAATAAATAAATAAATAAATAAATAAATAAATAAAGTTATTCCAATATTTATTTCAAAATAATAATTCGTGTAGAGTTTCATTTAACTCACTGATATATAACACTATAGCTTTTGAGAATGCAAATAGGAGTAATTTTTCTGCTAGGTATTCAGATGTTGTTGCCTTAGTGATAAACTTACATACTGGGAATACAAACATAGAACCTCAAAATAATTATTTCTCCAAAGGGATTAATTTGCCATTATCTCCAAAATAATAATTGTTAGAGAATACAATATTATTTCACACTTGCTACAGTGTTTCTACAATGGTCTTGAAAGTATTTTTTTTTTATCAATTTCAGTGTGTATGGAGGGCAATGGTGATAGTGTATGCCTGCATCCACACATACAGGCATGTAGAGAAGCCAGAGGCTAACATCAGGATGTCTTTCCTTGGTGACTTGACCTAAATTTTAAGATACAATTTGTTATTGAACCTGAAACTGCTTGTGTTTGCTGGTTGACCAGTAAGTGGGATCCCAGGATCAGCATCCCTAGGTAACAGGCATACTGTATCCAGCTGTTATGTGATTTTGGGGATCCAAATTCATGTTCTGATGCTTACATAGCAAGGCCCCTTACCTAGTCCCCATTGGGCCACTCCCTAGTCCTCAAAGTGATTATTTTTAATGTAGTACTTTATATCATTATACATGCAAAAATGAAAACGAACATGTGGGAGATGACATCATGGTCCTTGTTGGTCTGGTAATCACTTTAACTGATAGTTGTGACTATCCTCCTGCCTCAGCTTCTTAAGTAGAATATTTGCTTGTAAGATAAGGCCTAACTGTATAAATAATCTGAAGTGAACTTGCCATCTTCATAAGTCTGCTCCCTAGTACATCACAATTTCCAGATAATAACACTTTAATTCAATAATTAATATGTAAAGCCTATTGGTGTTTTAAAATTACTTTGCATGTTTTAAAATTATTCTTCCATTTCCTTAGGGATACTGTCTCCTTAGATTTCTTAGAGAGGCTATATTACTGCTTAAACAATGGAGATCTGGTATAAGCTAATTTCCAGGAGTTGATTTCAGCTTTAATATTTTTTATGAAAGTATGAGATTAAATTAGCTGGGCATACATGTCTTATCTCAGGATTTCGCTAGTATTTTAAAATGGTTAAATGAATTTCTTGTTATCTAAGGCATGAAGAGAGCTGCTCAGAGATGTGACTGAAAGTAAATATCACTTTGATTTTTAAAATACACATCTTTATTGTGTGTTATTATTTAATCTGAAAATTGTTTTAGTTTTTCAGTCCACAAGATCAAATTTTGTTTCAATGAGTATAATTGCTTTTTAGTATAATTGTCCATATACTCAGGAAAACGTGATGTTAACATGGTGAATTAATGGTAAGTGAAATAATAAGATTAATTTTCTTTAAAACATTTAAGAATAATTTACTCATAACAAAAAATAAAATAAAAAGACAACATCAAGCTCCGAAGAAGTTGAAGGACACTAAGGTGACATAGAATGAGGCAGTGGTAAATGAATGTGATCAATATACATTGCATAAATGCATGAAATTTCCAATACTATTTAAAATTTTTAAAAATAGGTATATACACAATGAAACTTACTCAAAATATAAATGACAGAACCATGAAATTTTGAATTTTTTCATTGTATAAAACACAACTTCTCACCAATGTTATATTCATAAAATAAAAGTTATGACATCTGATTCAGGTACTTAATATTTGAATTTCTAGGTTTTGAACCTGAAGCCACACTGGAGAATTGTGGAGAAAATTGTAGTCCTCCTGTTAGTTAATTAATGGAAATCTAGTCACGTTAGAAAGTCATTCAAACTTGAAAAGTTAGAAGTCACTTTTCCCAAGAGCATCAAATATACATTTTTCAGTACATGATTAAAACAGAAAGAAAAGTCCGTTGGAAATGTTGATTGTGATCAATATATTTGAGCAAATATAACTTATTGATAATTTCTAATTCCCAGGTTCAGTTGTTGAAAAGCAAATATCTTTTTCCTATGTTTGAAAATAATGGGATACCCACAATAGATTACAGAAATGCTAAATTGTTTTGCTGAGAAAGAAGATGTATATATTAGCACAAAGAAAAGTACCAAATGAAGACAAGATCAAGGAATGAGATAATGAATTAAATCTTTCTTTAAAACTCTATTTTTGATGTAGTTTCCCTGTAATTTCTACAAAGCACAAGTAAGCTTCCTGGTCTTCGAGTCTTGCAATGATTTTGTCCCTATTCTGGGAAATTCCTTAAGCCTTACCCTTCAAGGGAAGGGTTGTCTTGTCTATGTATCCATCAGGGACTGGGCACTGAAAGGTCAGTTGTACTCTAATGTGACCACTTGTGGTTTTCTGTAATAGTCTCAATCCACGGCAAATACAAGTTTCTTTGATGATGGATGGAAGCTACACTTATCTGTGGGTATAACGATAACATTTGCATGCAGTTAGTAATCATGCAAGTCTAGTAAAGTGGATGTAGTAGATTCTCCTCTAAGATCCATGACCCCAACTCTTTCTGTGTAATTGCCTAGGTTTCCAGTAACTTCCTTCCTGTTGAGTAAGTTTTAAGTCCAGTTACAAAACTGTTGGTTACCAGTAAGACATGAAACCTACTATTTATTTTTTAGGAATGTATTGCAGATCTCATCATTGTTGATAGGTCTGGTCCATGGGCCTCAAGATTGGATAGGATACAGATTGCTTCCTCACTACTTGGTAGTTTTCAAAAATAATCAAAGAAAAGCTTACCATGAGTTTTAGAATAAATTAGAGAGGTGTGCATAAAGTTGGAAACAATATTTAAAAATTTAAAACACAAGAAAATTTTCTGTATTCAGCAATGCAATAATAAAATTTCCTAAAACAGAAAAAGATTTTGATTAATAAAACATAATAAAAGACCTGCAATATAACTAAACATTTTAATTTCAAAAAGTCTACATAGAATATTGTGAATTTCCCTAATTTTGGTTATCCTCAAGTGAACTTGAAAATAATTTAGTAATATTAGAAATTAATTATGAAAATTTAATCACAATGTTATTAAATTGAGACACATTATTTTTATCTGAAACCATGGCTGGATGTATCAGTCAGTAAACTCACAGTTGTTTCTTTCTAGTATGAAAATATATGAGCTAACAGCACAAGATTTGATCTTTGTCTTTGATAAAATCTAATGTTGTCAAGACATACTAATTATATAATCAAACTATATATTAAATCTACTGTGAAGATGTCTCACTTTAAATTGCTATCAATTTTGTAGGATATCAGATTTATACATGTGTCAAGCACATGAAAGTTTTAGACATTTACAAAACATACAGTTCATAAGAAGTCCTTTGAAATTTTACTCTTGAAATACTATTCAACCCTTTTCATTAATTGCATTTTTATTGAGGTTTTTATACTATATTACCTAAGTAAAATTATTTTTAAAGTGTTTAAAGAATTATTTAGCTTTAAATAGCATGATTGTATTTTATCGTTCAATAGAGGTCATATTGTATAACCTATATCTAATGCTGACATTCAAGTTTTATTTTTGTAAATATATAATAATCTTCCTCAATTGTTTTATGTTTATCTATTATTTATTTTGCATTTAAACTTTAATTTCTTGGTTGCATTCCTCTTGAATGTTGTCTATACTTCACAGAAAAGTTATAAGAGGTAACAAGACATATACTTCAGCATGAAAGTTAAAGGTTAATAATTAAACTATAGATTTCAATTTGTTATTCTGATATAATTACCCTTAAATAAAAAGAGTAATATATTTAATAAATTATTTTTATTCCCAATGCAAAGATATTTAATATTTTAACAGATTTATACTTAGTTACAATTAAGTCAAACTTTAAATTGAAAGAGTAAAAAACCTAAGCTCTTACAAGTTGCTCAGATCAGTTTTCAATGGTGAGTTGACTTCTCTATTACCTTTGAATTTATACTGGAGAATTCTTGTTATATAGTCACCGCCATATCTCTAATATCCATGGATGTTATATTTGAAAGGGCTGTGCTAAGGAATACAGATCCTGTTAGTTTTTGTTTACTGGATATACATATACTTATGTGGATTTCCATTTATATATCTTTTTATTTTTAGAACTTGAATGATATCACAAGGAGAAATGAAGAACCGTACAAGACAGATAGAGTTTATCCTTCTTGGACTGACAGACAATCCTCAGTTACAGATTGTGATTTTTGTGTCTCTTTTACTAAATTACTTGCTGAGTATGCTAGGGAACTTATCTATCATTGCCCTCACTCTGCTAGATCCCCTTCTCAAGACACCAATGTATTTTTTCCTCCGTAATTTCTCTTTCTTGGAAATTTTATTCACAACAACATGCATTCCCAGATTTTTAATCACCATTGTAACCCAGGAAAAGACAATTTCCTATAATGGCTGTATTTGTCAATTATTCTTTTACATACTCTTGGGAGGCACAGAGTTTTTCCTCTTGGCTACCATGTCCTATGACCGTTATATTGCCATTTGCAAGCCCTTGCACTATGCATCTATCATGAGCAGTAAAGTTTGTCATCAGCTTGTCCTGGGTTCTTGGGTAACTGGATTCCTGGTTATTTTCCCACCACTGATTATTGGCCTTGATTTGGATTTCTGTGCTTCAAATGTCATTGACCATTTCCTTTGTGATGTTTCTCCTGTCCTACAACTGTCTTGCTCAGACACAAATTTACTAGAAATGTTGGCTTTCATCTTAGCTCTCATGACACTCATTGTGACGTTAGTAATAGTCATCCTTTCTTATGCTCACATTATCAAGACAATTACAAAATTCCCTTCAGCTCAGCAAAAGAAAAAGGCCTTTTCCACTTGTTCTTCTCACATGATTGTTGTTTCCCTCACTTATGGGAGTTGCATATTTATCTACATAAAGCCTTCAGCAAATGAAAGAGTGTCTTTGAGCAAAGGAATAGCTGTGCTCAACACTTCAGTTGCCCCTTTGTTGAACCCGTTCATTTATACACTGAGGAATAAGCAAGTTAAACAAGCATTTGGAGCAGTATTTAGAAAAGTATTTTCTGCTTCATAAAGAGAATAAAACTTAATTACATGATTTACTTAAGGCAGAAAAGAAATTTTGATAATGAATTTCCACAATTAGTTATTTGTGCCATTTTAACTTGCCCAGTATTAGAAACTAGTCTATCATATGCATTTTTACTTTAATTTTCTTTCATACAAGATCAAAATATCTTTCTACTGTTTAAATATATAATCCAAAATTATTTTATCTATAAGCATATAGACAGAAATACAACAGGCACAAATAACTAAGGAACTGTTACTTATAGAAACATACAGTTGTATTCTTTAAAAGCCTTTGATAATTATAATTTGATCATTATACAGTCTAAAAGTACTCCAGGAAAGCTTATTCCTTTAAAATAATTTCATGGGTTAATTTATAAAGTGATATTTTGAGCAAGTTAGGAAAGCACTATTTCCTATTAATTGAAACACATAGTTCATTCATAGAGTAGTTTACTATTTGCATCAAATAAAGTTTAAATTGTATGAATAATAAAATATAATCAAGTACATAGGAAGTTGACTCCATATGGGAGTTTTTAGGTTTGGTACTAATGCTGATAGCAGTCCTTTGGTCCCCAACTGCTAACCTGGATTGCAAGAATCTCATGAATGTCACAATCACAAATACCTATAGTTTCAGGGTGTATGCAGGCTCATTGCACAACTGGCAATGTTTCAGATTAGTATAGGGTCTTACCTCACCCTGTTTCAGTGTTGTGTGGTATAACTCTAGAGACAGTTTTCCTCCTTGACATGAAAATAGCTGTGCTGTCCAAAACTAGAGGAGAGACAACAGATTGTGCTGGCTGCCTAGGCTAATGCTAAGTTGGGTTACACCAAAGTTTAATAGCCACAACAACCTGGATAATCTCTAGGAAAGAAAGAGTGGTCTAGGTTCATTAAGCAAAAGCAATGATGATAGTCCAAGCCAAAATATATATGTTCCTGTGAGCCTCAGGGTTCACCAGCTAGAGCACCCAACTAAAATTCTGACCTAGGAATGAAAGGTTTTGGTTTCTCTTTGTAGGAACATCTCCTTAGGGAGGCCTGGTTTTGAATCTAAAGTACAGTCCTTGGGAGCTTTCATTCTTTGCTTTAGGTGATGTCTTGCTTTTCCCTCTGTTGTCCAAGGCTGGGGGAAGGACAATGGAGGTATTCAGTTCTAGTGGTTGAGTCTGTGGAAGCATAAGTGTACTCACCAAGGTGCTGGGCTTAATCATGGCAGGCCTATTGTTGTGTCTCAAATATGAGTCCCAGTCTCAATCCATTCTCTTCCATAGAGGACATTTCTCTACATTCCTCTCAAACTTGGAAGGGGATAGATGTAGCGAGTTTGTTCCATGCTATTTTCAGTGTATCTTATATTGCAAACTAAGGCATTTATTCTTAATGTGGCTTTTATATCACTTGTGAAGGGAGTTGGATGTGTGAATATCTATAAATTGGTATGCTTGTGGGGAGCCAGTCTTGTAGAAGCTTACTCACCTTTGTGATTTAAGTCTTTATTTATTTAGCCTTCCAAGTATTAATTGCTGTTATAATTAAACCTGCTCCTGCAGGTGGACCCTTTAGCCAGAAAACTTGCTTACTTATTTGTTAATTCTGAGAACCGTTTTGTAGACACAGGCATACTATCATTGTTGTTGATAACTTTCAACATAAGAAAAATGATTATAGAATTAGGAACATGGACAGTAAGGAAAAATCAACAATTTTCCAGTAGCTAAGAGTGATGGGAGGAAGTCATTAGTTGAGCAAGAAGTCATTTTTTTTCCAGCTGGCTTCCTACTATTTTCTAGCTATTTTGGTGAAGATGACTGAGAGTTTGTAGCTATTGTATTCTTATCCAAGCACTTTACATTGATAACATTTGCGTTCCTGATCTGTATTTCCTTGTTTCTTTTCATTCTCATTTGAACCAATTGCTTGAGTGAGGTCCTTAACTATATTGCAAATATCATGAAAATTATTTTATTTCATTTGTGTTTTTAAATAATCTCCATTCAGTACAAATATATTTGGCAACAAGAACATTGATAATTCAATAATACAATCTAAACAACACAAATCAGAAGATTTGGATAATATAGAAAATTACAAAAATAATATTTTGAGAAATAGACAGAAATAGAGGTAATGATTTGAATAAATAATCTATGGAAAACAATGATGTAAGAAAGATAAATTCCAAGTTTGTGGTTTGAGAAAATGATTCAAATGATTTCCATCAAGAGATATACTTGAGGGGAGACTTAGTAAGCAATAAGCCAAACAGTCTCAGGCTGGTGCCCTGATTTTGATGGACAGATATGTTTGCACATGTATCAAAGTGATGAATTCACTTGCATTCCAAGTCATATTACATAGAAGAAGTGATTTGTTTGAAGAATATTGTTTTCTTTGTTATATATGATTGAATTCCTCTTCTTGTAAATTTCATCTGTGCCTTCCTTTTGGAGATTAGAATGTCAGATGTTTATGCATTGACACATGATAAAAGTTTGTTACTTATTTACCTGGAATTCATTGCTACATAACATGGTATTCTGAGTTGTTAGAGGTAGATAAATAGAATAAATACAGAAAAATTGTAACATGTTAGTTTTTTTTTTTTTTTTTTTTCTTTTTCTGTTTTTTTTTTTTTTTTTTATTGGATGATTTATTTACATTTCCTATGTTGTCCCCTTACCCCATCCCCCACCACCCCCTCGGAACCTCCAATCCCCTCGCCCCTCCTCCTTCTTCTCTGTGGATGTAACCTCTATCTACACCCCCCCCCACTCCCACCTCCCCACCCTCAAAATTCCCACCCCCTGGGGCATCCAGCCTTCATGAGGTCAAGGTTCTCTTCTTCCACCTATGCCCAGCAGGGCCCTCCACTTTTACATATTCAGCTGAAGCCCTGGATTCCCCCCTAAGTGCTCCCAGGCTGGTGGTTTAGACCCTGGGAGCTGTGGTTGGTTGGTATTGTTGCTCTCCTCATGGTGCCGTAAATCCTTTCAGCTCCTTCAGTCTTCACTCTAACTCCTCTATTGAGAACCCCATGATCAGTTCAATGGCTAGTTGTGAGCATCTGCCTCTGAATATGTCTGACTCTTGAAGGCCTCTGAGGAGATATCCATATCAGGCTCTTATCAGCATGCACTTCCTGTCTTCCACATCAGCATCTACCTTTGGTGATTGCACATGGGATAGATACTCAGGTGGGGTGGTCTTGAGACGGCCCCTCCTTCAGTTTCTGTCCCTCACTTTGTCTCCATATTTGCTCCCTTGAGTATTTTGTTGCTCCTTCTAAGAAGAACCGAATCACCCTCACTTGGTCTTCCTTCTTTATGGGCTTCATGTGGCCTGTGAGTTGCATCTTGGGCATTTCAAGGTTCTAGGCTAATATCCAATAATCAGTGAGTGAATACCATGTGTCTTCTTTTGTGATTGGCTTACCTCACTCAGGATGATAATTTCTAGTTCCATCCATTTACCTAGGAACCTCTCGAATTCATTGTTTTTAATAGCTGAGTAATACTCCATTGTGTAAATATACCACATTTTTTGAATCCATTCCTCAGTTGAAGGACATCTGGGTTCTTTCCAGCTCCTGGCTATTATAAATAAGGCTGCTATGAACATAGTTGAGCATATGTCCTTGTTATATGTTCGAGCATCTTCTGGGTATATGCCTAGGAGTGGTATAGCTGGATCCTCGGGTAATGCTATGTCCAATTTTCTGAGGAACCGCCAGACTGATTTCCAAAGTGGTTGCACCATCTTGCAGTCCCACCAACAATGGAGGAGTGTTCCTCTTTCTCCACACCCTCGCCAGCATCTACTATCACCTGAGTTTTTAATCTTAGCCATTCTGACTGGTGTGAGATGGAATCTCAGGGTTGTTTTGATTTGCATTTCCCTGACGACTAAGGATGCTGAACATTTCTTTAGATGCTTCTCGGCCATTCGAGTTTCTTCCGTTGAAAATTCTTTGTTAAGCTCTATACCCCATTTTTTAATAGGGTAATTTGGTTGTCTGGAGTCTAATTTCTTGAGTTCTTTGTATATATTGGATATTAGCCCTCTATCAGATGAAGGATTGGTAAAACATGTTAGTTTTAGAATAGAAGTTCAATCTATAAATTAGGAAGAAAGACAGAAACAGACACAGAGTAATTGTGTATGTGAATATTTCTGTATGTGTGAGCATGTGTTTGTAGTGTGTGCCTCTGTGTGTGTCATGTGCATTTTGTTTTGTTTGAGTTTGTGTGTATCTGTGTTTGTTCATGTATGTATCTGTGGGTCTATTGTTGTTCATTGTATGTGCATGTTTGTCTATGTATTCATGTGCCTGCCCCTGTGTGTGTAGTTTGTATATATGCCTATCTCTTCTCTGTCTGTCTGTCTGTCTGTCTGTCTGTCTGTCTCTCTCTCTCTCTCTCTCTCTCTCTCTCTCTGAATGTGTGTGTGAATGCTTGCATATATATCTGTGTGTAAGAGTGTCTGTGTGGCTATTTGTGTGTACTCTCTATGTGTCTGTCTGTGGATATGTGTGTGGGTTTATGTGTCAGTGACTTTATGTACATGTCTGTGTTTGTGTGTGTCTGTATGTCTGCATGTGTCTCTACATCTATGTTTGTGTTTATCTGTATATGTCAGTGTGTGTTCATATATATATATATATATATATATATGCACTCTAAAATACAGGCGTGACTCCTTTATGAGAAAAGGAGATATTACATAATAATAAAGCAAACAATTCATTGGACCTTATTAACACTATAAATGATTAATTCAATCTTTAAAACAAATAAGATTTTACTTTTAAAACATGCTATATGCTATTACACTAGTTTAATATTTAATAAAACCAAAACACAGAAAGTTTAGACAGACAGTCCAGCCTTCTTAAACAGGGTTAGCTTGTGCCATAGTTTAATAAAAACACCTCGTGACCAAGGAGACTCCTCCAGATATATATTTTTTCTGATGGAATGAGTGGTCATATATACCTAATCTAATTAAAAAGGAAGTAATCATGAGCATAAGCAAGGAATAAATGAAAGAATAAAGACAACCATAAGAATACGGGGGAGAGGTAAGAAGTCTAATAATCACAAAAGGCAGAAGAACAGTGACTTTTGAGGTACAGTGTTTCTGGATATAAAGTATAGAAAAAAGAAACCCTCGGTAGATTTTTGTATTAAAATTTCCCTGTGATGTATGAAAATGTGATCACAGGATCTTTATCATTCTTATTAGGGTCATTGAAGATGTTTCTT
This sequence comes from Grammomys surdaster, assembly GCF_004785775.1. Lineage (NCBI taxonomy): Eukaryota > Metazoa > Chordata > Mammalia > Rodentia > Muridae > Grammomys > Grammomys surdaster. The sequence continues at coordinate 477,333 of NW_021620026.1, forward strand.
TGCTCATTCTACAGATGAAGAAGCAAACCTGGCCAGGTAGCGTTTGCTTTCCTGATGGTTTGATTTACCTGTATAAATATCACACTGAGCACTGGTGTGTGTGTGTGGGGGGAGGGGGTCAGTTCTTTATTTTAATTTGATGTGCTTTCTATCAGAGAAACAGATTTTGAGGTATGCTTGGATATTTAGAAAATTGTCTTTGCATCATAAGATGATGCCACACACTGTGTGAGATGTTTTGATTTATATTCTTTAAGAAAGACTGTATGGATTTCATCTAGTAATGAACACTTTCTAGATAAAAATAGCAATCTGAGCAAGACTAAGAAAAACAATAACATTCATTTTTTTGTATGAAGATACTCAGCTTCCTGTTTCAGTAGTGCTGAAATTGTATCTTCTAACAAGTGAAAACCATAGCTACTTGAATATTTTAAGTGATTTATTTGCATTATGTTTTATATAGTTGATTTTTGTTAGAGTATGGTTGATAGAGTTAGAATAGTATTAAACATGACTCTTGGGTAAAGCAAAGGGCTAATCTTTACCATCACAGATTTGTTAGAGCTTGGGCTAGCTAGATGACTCACTAGGCAAAAGTACTTTGTTTTGAAACCTAATTACTTGTATTTGATATCAGAATCCCATTTAAAGCTGGAAGGAAAGACTGGACTCCATGAAGCTGTCTATAGCCTCCCCTGGCGTCCTGTACTCTGGTTTGCAAATGAACATTCTCTACCAACAATAGTAATTAAGTAAAATTCTAGAAAAATCTTCTATTATACATTTGATATATTTTTGCTTATTATTTTGGGTTTTTATGTGCATTGGAAGTGTTTCAGTCTGTTAATATGGAATATCTAATTATTTGTGCATTCTGAAAATATCTTTACCCTACCAAAATTATGTTGTTAAAGATTTAAACCATATATATATATATATATATATATATATATATATATGCTAGTTTAGATGAAAATCAAAGCAATTGTATAAAAATTTTAAAGACCACAGCATATTAGATGATAAAATAAGGTCTTCTTCATATGTATTATAGCTTTCACCAAAGTATTTTTATGCGACTCCACAGTGTAAACAAGAAGGTCTCTGATTCTTCTTCCTGTTCTTAGGCTTCTTTTTGTGCTGTTTGCTTGCCATGGCCAACTTCAATATGATGTACCATATTTTATCTTTTTAAATCTTATATTGTTAAATTTGATTATTTTCACTTAGAATACCAACACAGAAAGGCTAACCTGGTGTACGATCACTTATAAGTGGATATTTCCCCTAAAGTAAAAGATAATCATGATACAATTCACAGACCCAAAGAAGCTAAGTTAAAAGGAGTACCCAAGGGATTATAGGTGAATCTCACTGAGTAGTGGCAAATAGAAAAAACTTCAGGAGGATGGCGGAAGGAGAGTGGATGGGGGAGTGCCTTAAAGGCAGGTCCAGGCTGGTCCTAGGGCTGAACTGAGTGTCAATGGCCCAAAAGAAGCACACCCCAGCCTGGAATCTTGTCTAAGCAGGAACTCAACTTGCATAGGGAGGGGTAGTTTTGGTGGGGTGAGATGATGTACGGGGAGGGAAGAGTGATGGAGGGAATGGGGTAACTGACAGGGCCAATGGCAAAGCTCTAGATCAGCAACAGTGGGACAGAGGCAGAGCCAAATGGGTCTTTTTGAGTCACTCAAGTAAGGAAGTGACTGAGATAGGTCTCAAAACTGGAGCCAGGCTCTGGTTGTCTACAAGGCCCAAACCAGGGCCAAAATGGGGCCCAACAGCAGCGGAGTAGGAATTGGAACGGGAGCGATCAGGTGGTGGGGAGGAATAGAGCAACTACTGGGAGAGATAATTGTAATAGGGGTATCTCTGAAATGAGATAGAAACCTAGTGCAATGGAAACTCCCAAGAATTTATGAGGGTGACCTTAGTTAAGACTCCTAGCAATTGGGCATACAGAGCCTGAACCATGTATTTCCTGTAATCATGCAAGATTTCCAATGAAGGCAGGCATTTGGACACCAACCCAGCAACAAAGCTTTCAACCTACAACTTGTTCTACCTATATGTGCATGAGTAAAGATGGAACAGAAATTTAAGGAATGGCAACAAATGACTAGCCTATCTTGAGACTCATGCCTACTTCTGACACTGTCAATGATATTCTGCTATACTTACAGACAGGAGGCTAGCATAGCCAGCATCAGAAAGATTTCACCCAGTGACTGATGAAATGGATGCAGAGACCCACAGAAAAATATTAAGCAGAGTTTAAGAAATCCAGTGGTAGAAGAGAAGGAAGAATTACAGGAACCAGAAGGGTAAAGGATGCCACAAGAAAGCCTAAAGATTCAACTAACCTGGCCACATAGAGACCCATTGAGACTGAACAACCAACCACAGATCATGTATGGGACTGATTTAGGTCCTCTGACCATATATAACAGTTATACAGTTTGGTCTTCATGTGAGATTCCAAAAACAGGAGCAGATGCTGTCTTTGACGCTGCTGCTTGGCTTTGAGGCCCTTTTCCTTACTGGGCTGCCTCTTCTAGCCTCAATAAGAGAAGATGCTCCTAGTTATAAGGCAACTTGATAGGCCAAGGAGGGTTGATATCCATGGAAGGTACCACCTTTTCTGAAAATAAAAAGAAGAGGAGTAAATTAGGGTGATATAAGGGGGTGGGGAAGGACTAGGAGGAGGGGAGGGGAGGGAAACTATGGTCAGGAAGTAAAGTAAATAAATTAAGTAATTGAAAATAAAATTATTATTGTTTCCATTGTTTAAACAAACAAAAACAAACAAACATAAATACACCATAAACATAAAACTAAGAAAATGACAGCTCCGGCGCTGCCTGCAGTACTGAGCTTGAGAGTAGCCCTGGGGGATTAAAGAAAGACTAAGACTTGGGTCACCTGTTATGAGAGAATGCCAATGCCTTTACTGGGCAGGTTCAATATATACACCAAGCCAGGGAAGGAAAAACATAAACTCAGGAAAAAACACGAACTCAACTGGGGCACAATGCGATGTCAAGTGTAAATTCCCTTCCTGGGGCAACATCCTTCAACAGGATGTTTTCTTGGATGTCAAGTGTAAATTTCCTTCCTGGAGTACCATGCTTTAGTCAAGATGTTTTTGATCAAAGAGGAACCGCAGAATGTTACTTAGTAGACAGCAGCACACAGAAAGTCAGCCAAGGCATAGCATCCCTTTAGGGTCCTACAAGAAAATAATTGTGTTCATAGGAGCATGAAAAAGAAGACAAAATGCTTTAGAATAAATGTAACTAAGAAGATGAAAACATCTATTACTGAAAACTGCAAACACTGACACAAATAAATATAAATCCCATTAATGACAAGGAGACAATATTTTTACATGACAACTTTGCACAAAATGATGTATGTATTCAATGTAAAATCCTATGAAAATTCTTACAGAAGTTTTCACTGAAAATAGAAACATTTAGTTAGCATGGATGGCCCAAAGATTGCTATTCCAAAGACACCACACATTCTGATTTCAAACTACACTAGAAAGACACAATGGTTAAAACACTCTGGAGCTTAACAAATTTGAGAAATCATAACTGAATTTATTTCTAAATAAACAAGTCGATTTTTTAGGATTCATTTTTATTTTTAATTTATGTATGTTTAAGTTTCACTGTGAAGGCTTGTATGCAAAATTGACAGAAATAAAAAAAGTATGTATTTGTAAAACCTCAACAAAGGAGCTGAATTTATGTTTTTCCAAGTAGTGTGGAACCAAGGGCAATGGAGTGTATCTGTAATCCTAGCATTCAGGAGTCTGAATCAGGTAGCATATGCCTGGAGCACATAGCTAGAAAAGGTTTTAATCAAGAAAAACCAAAAGGCAGTGAGACTGTGTTATTTCCCACCTAAAATAGCTAAAGGTTTTGAGTATCAGAGGATACTATTTAGCTATTTTAGTGGGAATGTGTGTATGTGCCATTGGGAATGTTAAAATGATGCAGATTTTATAAAAAGTATTCTGAATGTTCCTCAGGATTGATAACACAGGTATGGGTATTTGACATCAAGCCTGACAACTTGATCCCATGTGGGTGATGGAAGGACAGAACTGATTCTTCCTAGTTCTTTTCAGACCCAATGCCAGTGTTGTGTGGAACATGACACATACTCTCTAGAATACACATGTGAATTAATAAATGACTACAAAACCATTTTAAAGATAGAGTCATAAATAATGCACTAGTCACATTTTTGTTATGCATTCAAAATTCACAAAGGAGTCAAGACATGCCTGTATGCCCATTACATCATCCTTCACAAGAATCAAGATGTTCAAACTACTTTAATGTCTCTCGAGAAGTTAGTGGATTAATAAAATGTGTCATATACATAGATTTGAATATTATTCAAATAATATCTTTGTAAAAACAAAAAGGAAATATTGCCATACACCATGCCATAGATGAACTTGGAAGACATTATACAAACTCAAGTAAGCTAGCTCTGGAATGGTACTATGAATTCCCACAAACATACAATAATGAAAATAGTCAAACTCAGAGAGTAGAATGTTGTCATTTTTCTTTTTTTCTGTTTATTGGAAACACGCACACGCACACACACACACACATGCACGCGCTGATTTTGGAGACAAGGTTTCTCTTTTGTAGCCCTTGCTGTCCTGGAACAGGCTGACCTTAAACTTACAGATTCACTTGCCTCTGCCTCCCAAGTTCTGGCATTAATGATGTGGTTCACCACTGTCCAACTCCAAATATTTTTTATATACTACTGTGCATTTGCATTCACACCTCACCTCTCCTCTCCTCTCCTCTCCTCTCCTCTGGGATGTCAGAATGCTGCTGGAGTGCCCCTCAGGGAAGGCAAAATGCAAAGTCATTAGGCTGCATTTTTCCCTCACTGCTGAGGTGCCAGAGCATCAACATGTGCCACTCATGGGAGGCAAAACCCAGTCTAAGATAGGTGTCCCAGCACAGCAGAGGCTGGGACAGGAGCTGTGTTTCCCATCCTCCTGTGTACCTAGACACTGCTGGGGACCTGAAGAGTTAGGAATAGGAGTCCTGGACACTATGAGCCTGGGATGGAGGGAATCCAGCTTAGCTCTGAGTGAGTGCCAGGAGTTTAGAGGGGATTCTGTGGAGTCTTAGGCGTGGCTCTAAATGATGAAGGCCTTCCTCCTTCCCAAATCCTTGATGAAGAAGACAGTCCTTGCTTATCCAAACTGCTTCATTCATGGCAGATGGGGATGTATATACTTTACTCAGGGTGAACAATAGATTAAATGCCTTTCACAAAAAGGAATGTCCACGAAGGAAAGCTCACTGGCTAAGCAACTGGGGCCTATCTATGTAGCTCATTAGCATGGAGAACTCTAAGTTCTATGTTACATGACTGGTTGTCGTGGTCCTCTTAGGGGAGTGTCGTGGTTATGTGCTCTAGGAGAGGAACCTGGTCCAGAGCTAGTTGGAACTCCTGATGTTCTCAGTTATGAGATTTGTCAGGGACCTGAACTTGCTACTATATAACTTGTTCTTCTGTCTGGTTGCACAGTCCGCTTCCCTACATACTACCATATACAAACCTTTCAAAAGTAGATTAGGAAACCTGAATGAAGAAAATTGATTAGCAAGGACACAGTAAAAATATAAACTACTAAATATCTAAATAACTCCCTTTGGTAAGAGAAGTGTCTAGATAGGATTAGTCCAGAGACTCAGGTTTCCTCATCATTCAAAATTTTTAAAAAATTGATATATGTTATTTCCCATTTATTTCAGTAATAACTATAATTAGAACATTTTGACAAGCATGAAATTATTCTCTTTCAATATATTTAATTGAAATAGAATCACATTCCTTTCACTTCTTTTTCCTCCCTGAGAAAATAACAATTCATGAATTTTTCTTAATGCTGTACTTTATTTTTTGTTGTTTAAACCACTATAAAAATAAAATCACAATAAATATGAAAATATTCTAAAAACAATAATTTGCAAAATATACATTTTTCTGTTAATTTGCTATCATCACCAGAAATAGAATTCTATTTTGAATCTTTAAGTGGGTTTTAATAAATTTTAAATTGTTTCATGTTCAGTAAAATAATTTGTATCTCCCTTTTCCTTTTTAACATTGTGTTTTGTTTTCTTTTCCTTTTGTGTTTATTGAGAACTCCGTACTATAAATGTACTGTTTAATGTACTGTATTTGTAATTCCCATATCATACTCCTTAATTGGCACAGCCAAGTCATTTGGAAACAGCAAGAGTTATTCAGCCAGCAGAGTTAATTGACACAGTTCCAGCAAAGCTGAGCAGATTGCTATAATCCCTTTTCCTCATTGTCTAAAGTTTTGAATTTTGGCTTTTGCATGTTGCATTTTTGTGGGGAGCTTTCTCCTATATGATTCATTTTATATCTTTTCCTGAGAAAAATCTTAAAATTGACTTTATATGGCCAATATTTGAAGTCTTCCTTTTGCTTTGGAGATCATTAAACATAGAAAAGCACATAGCTAGATGAGGCCATTACTCCAGGTATCTTCTTGGGGTATCTTCTCCTGAGCTAATTCAAACAGCATAATTAGTGCAGGGTAAACAGTGTCAACTGAAAAATGTTGACAGACCATGAGAGTAGGTTACAGATTCTAGGTCTCATTTTACTATAGGCTTTAGAACTCTATGAAAAATACACTTTAAAGATTGGGGTTTCTGCTGGGTACACTCAGGGAAGAATAAATCTTAGTAAATCAGATTGATTGACTAAAATAAAACTTTTCTGACTTTTTAGCACAGATAGTGAGACAGATAGTAAAAAAGTTAGGTGTTAGTTTCTTATTCATAAAAGACTGTAATTTCCTTGCCTAATGTGCTTTAAATACACAAACACTGCCAGCCTAAAGACAGATTGACATGTAATAAATGTATCATATGTAAGACATATCAGATCAGTGTTTTGAGGCAAGTTTTTTTCTCACAAGATCCTTAAATGCTTGTTTCACCTGCTGGTTTCTTAAAGTGTAGATAAAAGGATTCAGCATGGGGGCAACAGAGGTGTTGAGCATGGCCACGCCCTTTGTCAAAGCAACTCCAGCCTTGGCAGATGTTTTCACATACATGAAGATGCAGCTTCCATAGGATATGGAGATAACAATCATGTGTGAGGAGCAGGTTGAGAAAGCCTTTTCCCTTTGTTTGGCTGAGGGGAATTTCAGAATAGTTCTGAGAATACAGATGTAAGAGAGAATTATCAGCATCAGCGTGGTCATAAGCGTGATCAAAGCTAATGCAAAGCTCATGAGCTCCAAGGTGCTTGTGTCTGTGCAGGATATTTGCAGCAAAGGAGCAGAGTCACATGTGAAGTGGTCAATAATGTTGGAGTCACAGAAATCTAGCTCCAAGCCCATGGCCAGTGGAGGAAAAATTACCAAGAAACCAGCCAGCCAGGAGCTGAGTATGAGCTGGTGGCAGATCTTGTTACTGATGATGGTTGTATAGTGCAGGGGCTTGCAAATAGCCACATAGTGATCATAGGACATGGATGCCAGAAGGAAAAACTCTGTTGAGCCAAGGAAGATAAAGAAAAATAGTTGGGCAACGCAAGCATTATAGGAAATCGATTTGTCCCCAGTTAAGATGCTGACCAAAAACCTAGGGTTACAGACAGAGGTAAATGAGATTTCTAAGAAGGAGAAATTCCTGAGGAAGAAATACATGGGAGTCTTCAGGTGGGAATCCAGCAGAGTGAGTGTAATGATGGTTAAATTTCCAGTAATGCTCAGCACATATGTCAGAAACAGAAAAAAGAAAATTACAACCTGAAGCTCAGGATCATCTGTTAGACCCAGAAGAATGAAGTATGTCACTGAAGTTCTGTTCCTCATCTCTGATGCTTTGTCTACAACAAATCTAACTGATAAAATCAACATAGAAAACATGGAAACACAAACATGAACCACAAGACAAGCATAGATCTGTCTCTCTCTCTCTCTGTCTCTATCTCTCTCTCTATGTGTGTGTGTGTCTGTGTGTCTATGCCCCTTTTATCTCTCTATCTTCCTCTTTCTGTGTCTTATATTGTTTACATTTGATCATATCTCTGAAGATACATTTTCTATATTTAGAGGAAGATTACTCTATGTTGTCATTCTGCCACCATCTATTACTTTACTATTCTATAAAATGTACAAATTGAATACAAATTCATCTAATACATCATTATTGACATTATACTTTTCCTATGTCATCTTTTCTATAAAATGAAATACTTGTTTATTGTGGAAATCAGTGATCAACTTAATTATATAAAGGAGTAGTCTACACAACAAAATATAAAAGTAAACAATGTAGTTTCTAGCAATATTTTTTAAACAAAGCAATAAATGTCATTGTGTTTTTCTATTTTAAACAATTAAAAAATATTCCTCTTTTAAAAAAGACTCCAGCATAAACTTTATCTCCTTGCATTATAAGAGATCTTAAAATTGTAACCTTTATTCTTGATATCTGAAATACAACTAACATAGTAGTTTTAGTCCATATGTATATAATTGCTGAAAAAGATTTTGAAATTTACTTAAGCATCAAACAAAAAGAACGTAATTTATTTTACAGCATGTATCCATAATTCATAACCAACAACTGAAATATAGAGATATTTTAATTTGCCTTATAACTATCTTAAAAATCTATGTCAGTAGCACAAACTTGACTTGATCAGTCTAAATAATGGATGCTCAAATATTAAAGAAATATTCCACATTTTCCATACTAAATAGCTTATATCTTTCATTATACAAGCTATATATAGAAATGCATGAGAAGACAGTAAATAAAGCTGAAATATTGTTTATAAACAACTTACAAATATTTACCAATTTTAAGTATCAAGAACACAATAATATGCTTAATTCTCTTAAACAAAATTCATGCCATGGTCCTGTAACACAAAGAGAAATATGTGTTTATGTCTCTCCTCCCACAAAACTGGTCATTTCTTCACAGGATTCCTGACATATAATCTCAAATCATGCATTAAAACATCTTCTTTATATGTTTCCCCATCCAACATCTAGGAATCTATATATTCCTTACAATATCTAAATAAGACATCTCTAGGTGAGAGATTCATTGCTATAAAAATATTCAAACTATTGTAAAATTTCCCAAAGGAATGTTAGCATTAAGTTTCCCTGGGGGGGACAGCAATTATATTATGTTTGCAACACATAACTTTAAAAATAGTCTACAAAACATGGAAATGTGTAATAACCTCGGGGATAAATAATAATAATAATATGCTACTAGCATTTACAACTAGAATATTACTTCCAGCAATCATATTTAATTGGTTGTTTATGTAACCTACATTCCAAGAGATTGCCGAATTTATATGTAAGTAACCAGCTAGGCATTTTTGAAAAGATGAGATCTAACAACAAAATATAGTTATCTTCTCACATTGATTTTCATAGGACAGTACTGAGATAGACTATGTGCCACTCTGAGTTACTCCAGTCTGTAAAACAGTAGTGGGTTTTTAGGCTGTGTCTTTCTTGAGAGATTCCAATGCAGCCTGGGACTCCATTTTGAGGGTGGAGGACAATTGTGGCATAGTGACACAGAATATATGTTATCCTCAACATGAGGAAAAATCAGTTTAAAACTTGGAAGTAAAGGTACAGTAGAGGTCTAATGAAAAGATGCAGCTGGCCTTGAACCTGCTATGTAGGCAAGGATTGACTTGAAATTCTTATCCTCCTACCTTCTCCAACCAAAACCTATGGTCATGAGAGTCACTATTGTCTTCTTCAATATATTTCCTCACAGTTTTAACATAGCTACTTTACATATGTATTAATGGACGATGTTGTTCTGTTTTTAACTGAAAATTTGTGGTAAATAATATATTTTAAGATCCTGTCAGTCTTTTTTTTTTTGGTCTGCTATTTTAAAAGAATATGATACATCATATTACCAACATCCCTCAAAATCAGATATCTTTGTGTTTTTTATCTTGACATAAACTGAAGAGATGCAGGAAACCTGCCTCTGCACTTTCCTGCTGCTTGAGCAGTTAGAGCTCCCCTTTCCTTTCCCCCTTTCCCAGCATATATGCCTCAGGCCTTTCAGAGATGGCAATCAGAGAGGGCTCAGCCTAGCAAATATTGCAATTCCTCTTTTCATGGTGGCAATCCCTTCCCCCAAAGAAACCCCTCCCTCCATGGGAGCACCAGATGCCAGCTTTGGGAACAGACAAAAGGCAACATACCCCAGCCTCTGTGTCACAGAGGCTGACATCTCCTTGTTAGATACCTAACATTCCTATGGTGCAGATGGCTCCTGTCCTTGAAGGGAACAAGGACCAAACATCCTTGAAATGATAAGTGGCTCCCTCTTAAATCTTGAGAGAAAGTCAATTAAGTGTTCCCAGACAGCTGTGACCAGTTTGTAAGACTACACTAACTTCTGATAGCACCATAAAGTTACTTCCCAGGTCAGAAGGGTCCCCCCCCCCCCCCACCTGCATGATTCTGCTCTTCTGTCTTAAAGATACCAAGTTTGAAGGATGGCTTCACCTCCTTGTCACCTCCCCAGTCACATAATCCCAAAATCCAAGGATCCCTGCGTATTATGCATATAAACATAAAAACACTCCAAGCCCTTGGACACAGGCATTGCATTCCTAACTTGCACAGTGGAAAAGGTGTGTAATCCAGGTCTGAATTGTGAAAGGCTCTTTGTTATATTACATTACACTTGCAATTCTTGGAGTTTTTCTGTGGTTCCCAAGAACTGGGCATAAAAAAACTACTTTTGTTTTCGTTTTTTGTTTGTTTGTGTTTTAATTCCATTTTTTAAATTTCTTTTTAATTTTTTTAACTTAATTCTTTTCTTTTATTATTATTGACCATTCCACTCATTTACATCTCAAATGATATCCCATTTCTTGGTTACTCCCTCCACCAACCACTCCAATCCCATGATATCCCACTTCCTGGTTACCCCTCCCTCACCAACCCATCCCACATCTGCCCTCCCCCCGCCCTTTTGCCTTTATGAGAGTGCTCCCCAACTCACCCACACTCTCCCTCCCCACCACTCCAGCATCCCCCTACTCTGGGGTATCAAACCTCCCTAGGAACAAGGGCCTCCCCTACCATTGCTGTTGGGAAAGGCCATTCTCTGCTACATATGTATCTGGAGCCAAAGATCCATTTAGGTATACTCCTTGGTTGGTGGTCTAGTCTCTGGGAGAACTGAGTGGTTAGGCCAGCATATGTTGTTCTTCCAGTGGAGTTGCAATCCTCCTATACTCCTTTAGTCCATCTGCCAGCTCCCCATCCAGGTTCCCTGAGTTCAGCCTGATGGTTGGCTCCAAGCATCCACATTTGTATTGGTCAGTTGCTGGCCAGACCTCCCCCAAAACTACCACACTTGGTTCCTGTCTACAAGTGCCTCTTGACCACTGCAATAGTGTTGGGTTTGATGTCTGCATACGTGATGTATCCCCAGGTGGGCTGGTTGCTCAGTTGGTCCTTCCTTCAGTCTCTGTTCCATTTTTTTTTTGTCCCTGTTGTTCCTTTGGACAGGAACATTTCTGGGTTAAAACAACTTTGAGGTTGGAGTAGGGCTCCATCCCTTGGCCAGGGACTGTGGCTATATATCGGAGGTGGTCTCCACAGCTTCTATCTCCCCCTTCTCTGTGCATTACTTCTAAAGTCAATCCCACTGTATCCTGGGAGCCTCACATTTCTCTAGTGTCTGGGACCTTCCAATAGCTATCCCCAGTTCCTCATCCCACTTGCTACCTATTTTTATTCAATTTCCTGACCCTCTGTACTTCTCTCACATCTCCTCCAGTTCCTGATACTGCCCTCCTTATTTCTTTCCCCTTCTCTCTCCCTCCTAGGTCCCTCTCTTGCTCCATCTCCAATGATCATCCTGTTCCCCCATCAATGCAGGACTGAAGCATCCACAACCTGGTCTTCCTTCCTTTTGAGCTCCATATGGTCTGTGGGTTGTATCACAGGCATTGTGAGCCATTGGGCTAATATCCACATATTAGTGAGTATGTACCATGTGTGTTCTTTTGTGTTTGGGATACCACACTGAGGATGATATGTTGTAGTTCTATCCATTTGCCTGTGAATTTCATGAAGTCATTGTTTTTAATTGTTGCTTAATTTCTTTAAGTGCTTCTCAGCCATTCGATATTCCTAGGTTGACAATTCAAAAATTGACCATATAATTGGTCACAAACAGGCCTCAATAGATACAAGAAGATAGAAATAAATCCATGTATCCTATCAGATCACCACAGACTAAGGCTGGTTTTCAATAACAACATAAACAACAGAAAGCCCATATACTTGTGGAAGCTGAACAATGCTATACTCAATGATAACTTGGTCAAGAAAGAAATAAAGAAAGAAATTAAAGCTTTTTAGAATTTAAAGAAAACGAAGGCCCAACATATCCAAACATATGGGACACAATGAAAGCAATGCTGAGAGGAAAACTCGTAGTTCTGAGTGCCTCCAAAACGAAACTGGAGAGAGCACACACTAGCAGCTTGACAGCACACCTGAAAACTCTAGAACAAAAAGAAGGAAATACACCCAAGAGGAGTAAACAGCAGGAAATAATCAAACTCAGGGTTGAACTCAACCAAATAGAAACAAAGAACTATGCAAAGAATCAACATAACAAGAAGCTGGTTCTTTGAGAAAATCAACAAAATAGATAAACCCTTAGCCAGACTAATCAGAGGGCATAGAGACAGTATCCAAATTAACAAGATCAGAAATAAAAGGGAGACATAACAACAGAAACCAAGGAAATTCAAAAAATCATCAGATCTTACTACAAAAGCCTATACTCAACAAAACTGGAAAATTTGAATGAAATGGACAATTTTCTAGAGAGATACCAGGTATAAAAGTTAAATCAGGATCAGATAAACCATCTAAGCAGTTCCATAACACCTAAAAAAATAGAAGCATTCATTAAAATCTCGCAACCTAAAAAAGCTCAGGACCAGATGGGTTTAGTGCAGAATTCTATGAGATCTTCAAAGAAGACCTAATACCAATACTCTTCAAACTATTCTACAAAATAGAAACAGAAGAAATGTGCAATTTTGAAATGCAGAGGCGCTGTCCAGCTCTGGTAGCTATCTGGGCCTCACCCCATGTTCAAAATGCCCCCACAAAGCTCTGTTGAGTCCCAGATAATATCTTCCATGCTCGGTAGAATGAAGACTCTTAAAACTTAAAGAATATCCAATGGACTTATGCTCAATTAACAAGATACCCACACAATTAGAATTGTTACCCAATCTCTAAACTTTAGATACAAATTGTTACCCAGGGCTGATTTTAACCCATCCATCTTCATTCATAAAAATAATTGTTTTAGCCCATATAATGAACTTGTGTCAGGAGGCATCTAGAAAAGGCTAAGGAGCATTCAAGTAATGTACTGGAGATGACACATCATCTTACATAGTCTGCAATGGATATTTCTGAATTTCAAAGCTTTCAGAAATCTCATCTCAGGACTGTTTCTTGCAGCCAAAATGCCTTTCTTGTCATTATTATATTGGTCTAAAAATCCCTGGGCATTAGCCTACCCTATTGGGCAGATTTTTTGCAGATCATTGAAGATGTACACTTTTGTAGCTATGCTATGCAGACAATTAGATGATTTCTTAATTCTTAATGATAATTTCATAAAATTATGGAATTAATCCTAAATTTATACTAGTGATTATTGAGCCCTTTATAAAAAAGGCTACAATTAGGTCCTGCAAGCCTTCATGTGTCATGAGCTATTTACATAAGGATAGAAAGTAGGCATGATACAGATTTATGATTAAGGAAAACACTCATTTAGACTGTGAAACCATTATTTGATAACTAAAAGTCGTAAAAGGTAACGAATGATTTATTTTAGGTGTAAGAACAAAATATAAAGTATTGACTAGGTTTATCTATACAAAGCTTCAATGCTAAGAGGCAATAGGTAGATATTTGCCTCTTCACATACCATGTTAACTTAGACCCAATAATTGTAGTTTTGGACTTTAAATGACCCATGGAGCTAGTAGCAGATAATGACTAGATAACTAGATTAGTGGAAACACATGTAAACATCTCTGTTGTAACTCCATATTCAGTTTATAATTTGAATTTGTTTGAACTTGTTGTGAAATTATTTTGCATCTTTTGTTCCTCATCCCATTCCTCCTCCCTCAACTCCAAAGGATGTTTTCCTCCAACCAGATATCCCTCAACCCTGGGACCTCAAGTCTCTATAAGGTTACATACTTCTTGTCTCACTGAGACCAGATTAGCAGTCCTCTACTGTATATGTGTCAGGGGCCTCATATCAGCTAGTGTATGCTGCTTGGTTGGTGGCTCAGTGTCTGAGACCTCAGAAGTCCAGGTTAGTTGAGATTGTTGGTCTTCCTATGGGGTCACCCTAGTCCTCAGCTTCTTGCAGCCTTACCCTAAATTAACACAGGAGTCCCCAGCTTCTGTCCATTGGTTAGGTGTAAGTATTGTCTCTGTCTAGGTCAGCTACTTGTTGGGCCTCTTAGAGGGCACCCATGCTAGGTTCCTGTCTGTAAGCACACCATAGCATCAACAATAGTGTCAGGCCTTGGAGACTCCCCTCGAGGCCTCTCAGAAGACAGATATACTAGGCTCCCATCAGCAAGTGCTTCTTGACATCAGCAATAGTGTCTGGGTTTGGAGTCGGCAGATGGAATGAATCTGTAGGTTGGGCAGTCTCCGAATGTCCTTTCCTTCAGTGTTTGTCCCACTCTTTTTCCCTGCATTTTCTTTTGACAGGAGCAATTCTGGGTTAATATTTTGAGATGAGTGGGTGGCCCCAAACCTCAAACTGAGAATGTGACTAACCTCTGGTTATGGTATCTACTGGTTCTCCCTCCCCTTAGTTCTGTATTTCAGCTAACATCATTCCCTTTGGTTCTCTTTCTCTTGCTTTCCTAGCATCTGGGACTTTCTAGTGGCTATTCCCAGTTCCCACCTGAATTTTTGATCTTAGCCATTCTGACTGGTATGAGGTGGAATCTCAGGGTCTTTTTGATTTGCATTTCCCTGATGACTAAGGATGTTGAAGATTTCTTTAGGTGCTTCTTGGCTATTCAAGATTCCTCAGTGAAGAATTCTTTCTCTAGTTCTGTACCCCCTTTAAAAATAGGGTTATTTGGTTCTATGGAGTCTACCTTCTTGAGTTCTTTGTATATATTGGATATTAGTCCGCTATCAGATGTAGGGTTGATAAAGATATTCTCTCAATCTGTAGGTTGCCATTTTGTCCTGTTGACAATATTCTTTGCTTAACAAAAAAGACTTTTAATTTTATGAGATCCCATTTGTCTATAGTTGATATTAGAGCCTGAGCCATTGGAGTTCTGTTCAGAAAGATTTCCCCTGTGTCGATGTGTTTGAAGCTTTTTCCTGCTTTCTCTTCTGGTAGATTAAGTATATCTCATTTTATTTGGAGGTCATTGATTCACTTGTACTTGAGCTTTGCATAAGGAGATAAGAATGGATCAATTTTATTCTTCTACATGCCAACCCCACTTGAGCCACTACCATTTGTTGAATATGTTGTTTTTTTCCCACTGGATGGTTTGTGTGACTTTAACCAAACAAGTGAATGATCTATATGACAAGAATTTCAAGTCTCTACAGAAAGACATAGAAGAAGACCTCAGAAGATGGAAAGATCTCCATGTTCATGAACTGGCAGGATTAACATAGTAAAAATGACCATCTTATCAAAAGCAATCTACAGATTCAGTGCAACCCCATAAAATTCCAACTCAATTCTTCACAGAGATTGAAAAAAGAATTCTCAAATTCATCTGGAATAACAAAAAACCCAGTATAGCGAAATCTATTCTCAACACTAAGAGAACTTCTGGAGGAAATCACCACCCCTGACTTCAAGTTCTGCTGTAGAGCAATAGTGATAAAAACAGTGTGGTATTGGTACAGAGACAGACAGATAGATCAGTAGAATAGAATTGAAAACCTATATTTAAACCCTATGGTCACTTGATTTTTTACAAAGAAGCCAAAACCATCCATTTTATTCATTTATAATAAAATGATATAGATCTCATGGCTTCATTCCTATGAAGTTTCAGAAATGAGAAATTATTACACAAATATTTAAAAGCTCTACCACTGTCAATACTTGGGTAGAGGATTATATATATATGTATGTGGAAACAGAAATTAATCTCAATATGTGTTCAGCTCTTCATCAGAGAAGCCAATAAATTAAGTTGTAAGTTTTTCCTTAAATCTTCTTCCTGGGTAGTAGTCAAGGGAAAAACCAAGTTGGAGGTCTACAAAAAGGTATTAAAAAATGTAAGATTCTATTCTAGAGAAAGATGAATACATCCTTTGAACTAAGTGAAAACTGAAATCAGTCTGGGCTACATTTGGGTGGAAAATTGACCATAAATAATCTGTTACTATTTGAGTTGGTCCTCTTATGCTCCTATGTCAGAACCTTAGTTCCTCAATGCATAGGTGTTGGGAGGTGGGACTAAGAAATGGGCTTGGATAGTTAAAAGAAATTAACTCATTTTTCATGGGAGTGGGTTCATTATGACAGCTCTTTCCCTCTACCTGAGCTCCTTTACTTCTGCTCTCTGTCACCAGATAAAGAACAATGAAGCTGGAAGGCCACTAGATTTAAGATGGGGGCTTCCAGTCTTCAGAAACATCAGCTAAAACAAACCAGTTACTTTATAATTACTTGGTCTTGAGTAAAGGTACATAAGGGAGTCCAACATTACTGAGGTTTCATGAAAATAATAGTTTTTGTTTGGTTTCTTTTTTTCAAATGTTTGCGCACTTATTTGTGTAGCATGCATTGAGGATTTTGGAGAAAAAGTTTATAGTCTTTGAAGGTTCATCATTTTAAATACAGTTTTGTCTGGGGAAAACATTTGCAAAGCACAAAACCTCATATATCCTTGGGAAATGTTGGTGTGGATCTCAAAATCTCACAAGAATTTTTATTCCCTTTTGACTCTCTCACTTAAGCTATAATATTGGGAAAACTCTTAAATACCATGACTAATTCATTTGGTGGCAATGTGAGTAATGAGTAGAAAATGACGTAAAATACACAATTAACTACAATTCTGAAATAAATTAGGCAATGAAGATGACTCTCACAGTGAGAAAATCAACCCATAGACTGGTTTAGAGTTAGACAAATTCAGAGAGGATAACAGTGTCTGTGTTCAGGTCAGTATTCTGGTAGGACATTCAAATATAAGGACTCAGATCACTTTGTCAAAGTATTACTGTGCATATATTCTTTTAAGGTATTCTCCTTATGTTCAATTTCATGTCTATATTTATAAGATTTTTGAAAAATTGATTTTGGAATCAAAATAATTAAAGCAATTCATATTGGCTAAATTTAAATGTAATAATTCCTTCTGTCTGTGTCTATTGTAACTTATTTTTTAGTTATTATATTCTGTTTTAAGCAACATGGTATTTTTATTTAACTTTTTGACTTTTTCTCAAGAAGAATAAAAAAGATGAAGGCAGACTTGATAATTTAAAAATGAAATTCTTTTTAATGTTAAATTGATATTTCTGATTGCTAATATAAATGAAGTTTCATTCATAGATTCAATTTCTAGTGTAGTCTTTATTTTGGCATAGTATGTCCAGGAATAGCTTCTAAATGTAATTGTTGAAGTTCAACAAAACTATACTCTTAAGTGTGGAGCTTCTAACTTTTGTGTTTCAAGTGTCATTACTGTCATGATGTTCTTTGTGTAAATCTGGGAACTCTTTTAGAGATATCCTCACAATCATTTGAATGTGAAAGGAATGTTCTACAGAAATAACATTTCCTTTCCCTTCTTGTTATAGATGTAACAACTCTGTTCCTTACTCCAAAGGACATGTTGAGCCCACCACATTTCTTCTGTTCAGGATATTTCCCCTTCTTGGAATATCTTTTCTTAACCTTACACCTATGATAAAGTCCAAATTATTTTTCTTGAAACATCCCTGATATTATTGTAAAGTAGTTTAATTTGTCCTTGAATATCTATCTTATTGTTCATATTGGTATTAAAATATTTTATTCACATTAATGCATATTTTAGAGAGTTTAAGTGACCTACTTGGTAGTCTTAAGAAATAAAGTATTATCATATAATGTCATGACAATTATAAAAATTTAACTTGTTCATGTATTTGATGACAAAAATTCCCCAGGAAAGAATTTTCTCTAGAAATATTGTTACTTTTGTCATCTTCAGTATGCTAGCTGTGCAAAAAAAAAAAAAAAAAAAAAAAAAAAAAAAACCCAAATACTTTTATTTTTTTTTAGGGAAGTGTTAACTTTTTTTTTTATAATAAAATGAGTTTTAAAGGATTAAAAAAAAAACCTAACATATTGGAATTGAACCAAGCAAACAGAAAGGAAGAGAGACCAAGAGAATGAACAAGAAACAGAGACCCCATTGTTCCAACACTCAGGAATTTCATAAAAACACAGACAGACAGACAGACAGACAGATAGATATGATCTATTTCAAACTTATTCAGGCCCTGTGCTTCATACTTGAGTCTCTGTGAGTTCATATAAACTGTCTTCATAGACTTAAAGAACCTTGTTCTCCTGGTTTCCGCCATTTTGTCTGGCTCTTACACTCTTTCTATCTCCTCTTCCTTGAGGTTCACTAAGCTCTGCCAGGAGTGTTTTGATATAGGCATCTCAATTAGGGCAGAGTGTTCTTAGGTCTCTCACTCTGTCCATTATGTCTGCCTCTTAGTCTCTGTGTTTGTTCCCATCTGTTGCAGGAAAAAGCTTCTCTGATGATGGCTGAGAATGGCACTGATTTGTTTCCTTGGCCCAAGTCACAATTTCATTGGCTAATACCGCTGTCAAAATATACTACATAGTTATCTACTTGTTAATTAGCCCAATGGAGGTATGTACAAACTTTTCCCATGATAAGTATCAAACTTGGTACCTTATACAGACTACAGAAGGATTTGAATACTGATGTGTGCCCTTGGTTCTGTAACATCTTTTTACATGAAGGGTAGCCAGAGATAGTTTACATGTTTCCTAAGACTTTTTAATTTACTCAATGATATATTGTGCTTTTGAAACTCAGCTCATTCTTTGCAGACCATACAGTTCTCAAAATCCTTGATGTTTTCAATATTTATTCAAAGAATTACTAAATGATGGAGAAAATGTTTACAGTTAACAGTTTCTCTTACTTAATAATTTAGATTCACTAATCTTTTATCCTCCAAGTTCATGATTCATAAATAAAAATCTTTATCTCAATAGATTTATACATGGTTTTGTCTTGATATTTCCTGCCTCTACAATCCAACAGAACCCATATTTCTATGTATGCGTTTTTATCTTTTCTACCTCAATATTAGTTTATAATACTGGTTCCATTTCACTATTGCCACTGCAGAAAACAAACACAATAGCTTATTAACAGTGGCTTTACCAGACTTGGTATTGGAATAGAGTATATACAGAGTATAAGGTAACAACAGAAATTAAAGCAATTGAAATATTAATTAAACTAAAAGGAAAATTATTTCCTAAGCTTCATTTAGACTTCTGAAACAAGAACACAGTAACCATAACAATGATAGTATTCAACTTGATTAGTTATGGCAATTGATGATAATACATTAAACTAAAATCTGAAGATGACATGTGTGTCCTTAAATGAAGGAACCTTGCTACCACTTTGTCTCTCTCTGTCTATCTCTGTCTCTCTCCATCTCTGTCTCTCTCTCTCTCTTTGTGTGTGTGTGTGTGTATGTGTGTGTGTGTGTGTGTGTGTGTGTGAGAGAGAGAGAGAGAGAGAGAGAGAGAGAGAGAGAGAGAGAGAGAGA
>NW_021620026.1:497323-607078 GCF_004785775.1 Grammomys surdaster
AGAGAGAGAGAGAGAGAGAGAGAGAGAGAGAGAGAGAGAGAGAGAGAATTATGTGTAGAGGAACAGAAAGGATGAAAGCAGGATTGCTGAAAATAGACAGTGTTGTGCTTCAGGTGACTTTCTATTTAAATGCAAACTATTAAGATTTTATTCAATCAGACATCTTTAATTAAGGAGAGAAAGAAACTAACATCTCAATTTTAAGGTTTCAGCAAGTAAAATAGAATGTTTTTCAGTTCCTTTCATTTCTCTATATGTGTTCCTATAATAGATGATGAACAAATGATACCATTATATAACTTATTCACAATTAGAATTATATATCAACATCGTTGATTTCTGTCCACATACCAGGAAGCTATAAAAAAACTTTTTGTTTCTGGTACAGCCCTCGTTGGAGATGTTGCTCTTTTTGAGAACTAGCTTTTGAAATGTTGATGGTACTTCAGCATTACGTATCATTATTATAGTTCAATATTATAACCTCCTTCCCCACACTTTATTTAGACCAGCTAACAGAGGGTCACAATGAAAAACCATACAGAGGTGACAGTTTTCATTATAGCAGGTTTGACTGATGATCCACAGTGGAAAGTTGTGTTATTCGTCTTCCTGCTTCTTACCTATCTACTCAGCATCACTGGCAATCTGACCATCATCACACTCACATTGGTGGATACTAACCTGAAGACACCCATGTATTTTTTCCTTCGGAATTTTTCATTCTTAGAGTTTTCCTACACTACTACATGCATTCCCAAATTGCTTGTTACTATGGCAACAGGGGACAAAACCATTTCTTATGGTGAATGTTTCACTCAAGTGTTTTTCGCTTTCTTATTTGGAGCATCAGAATTTTATTTGCTGGCAGTCATGTCTTATGACAGATATGTAGCCATCTGCAAGCCCCTGCATTATATGACCATCATGAACAATAAAGTCTGTGTGCAGCTGGTCCTCAGTTGTTGGCTTGCTGGCTTTTTTGTCATCTTTCCACCACTCCCATTAGGCTTGACTCTTGACTTCTGTGCTTCCAACATTGTTGATCATTTCTACTGTGACACAACTCCACTCCTTCAGCTTTCTTGCACAGACACACAGCTCCTGGAGACGATGGGATTTGTCTCAGCTTTGGTGACACTCTTACTCACATTGGTAATGGTGATCATATCCTACACCTACATTGCTATGACAATTCTAAAAATCCCTTCAATCGAACAGAGGAAGAAGGCTTTCTCTACATGCTCTTCTCACATGATTGTGATATCCCTCTCATATGGCAGCTGCATCTTCATGTACCTTAAACCTTCAGTAAAGCAGAGAGTATCTATTTCCAAGGGAATTTCTGTGCTCAATACCTCAGTGGCTCCACTTCTGAATCCTTTTATCTACACCTTGAGAAATCAGCAAGTGAAAAAGGCATTCATTAATACAGTACACAGGATTGCATCTTTCTCAAGGAAATGATTATTTTATTTAATTATATAAAGTAAATTTAAAAAGGAGATTCATATCCTATTAGCAGAATTTTGAAGAGGATTCTCCCATTTTGATTTTGTTCTTTAGACTGTACATCATTTCAAGCTAGCTTTTCAGTGAAATTCTTTGATGTGAGCATGCAAAATTCTTCTATATTTTCTAATAGAAAGATTTAATCTATTCATTTTCATAGATATATAGAAGAATTTGAATATACATTTTTCAATGTCTTTGTGGTCTTTTAGAATTCTGGTTGTGACTTTCAATAAGACTCAGTACTAGAATGCTCACACAGAACCAGAAACCCAGAATGTGATTACTTAACTCCACCAAAACTAACAAATTTTTATTTTAAATTTTGCTTAAAATTTAAAAACGGTTTCAAATTATATTTGAGGAATGTTTAATGCTTGTTATTATATTTTGAATATCTACTACCATATATTTATGGCCATGTACAAAGAGGATAAAATAATATTAACTTG
Source organism: Grammomys surdaster (assembly GCF_004785775.1). Taxonomy (NCBI): domain Eukaryota; kingdom Metazoa; phylum Chordata; class Mammalia; order Rodentia; family Muridae; genus Grammomys; species Grammomys surdaster. Next base: position 499,288 of record NW_021620026.1, read on the forward strand.
TATTTTGCCAATTTCAGTGTGTATTTTACTAAAGAGAATGTTATACCAGATTCTTTCCATCACTTTTGATGCTCACAATATACAAAAGTGTTCAAAAGTTGTTAAACTTTCCATTTAAAATAATCACTTAATTTCTTTCTGTTTGAAATTGCATATATATTTTAGAAGTAGAGTTTATTGTTTTTAAGAGCAAATGTGTTTAGCAATGAAATGAATATATATGCATTTTCTGAAACTTTTTAAATGATATATTTTTTGATCTAAGATATTCTCTAAGCTTGCTGGCAAGTATTTTTGAATATATACTAAATACAATTAATCCTGAAGCAGCCATGTTGGTGAGAGTGAAAGGGCACAAGTTATGACATTTCTGGGAGGGACAATCTTATAGTAAACTACCATGTCCTCTGATTCTTATGAACATTTGCACTCTATTCTGCATGAACCTTGAACCTTAAGTGTAGCAGTTCTGCTATAGATATATCCACTGGGACTGGGCTCCACAGTTCTAGATTTTCATCCACCTTTGTCTTCCATAATTGTTTCTGCATATTGAAAAGATAAGTTTCCTTAAAAGGGTTCAAGTATAATGACCTGTGAATATAAAGGCAAATATTTAGGAGTCTGGTCAATATGACTAATTAAACATGACCCGAATAAGAAAACCACCAACGGACATGCTAATGCTGAAGTAAAAAAACTTTATGATGTATTTATATATGTATATGAATATGATGTCTATATTTATATGATGAACATGTAAAGAATTAAAAGACCATCATTTTGAAAAAGTGTAAGGGACCTATATGGAAATGTATGACAGGAGAAAAGGAAAGGCATAATTGATGTGATTATATTATAGTTTCAAAAATATAAAAGGAAGAATGTAAACTCAATGTATCTATTAGTTTTACACATTTTAATCAAAACAGGATTAAAATAATCTCCCATTTCTCTTTATTTCTCCAAATCCTCCTATTTTTTCCCATTCTCAAGTTCACAGCCTCTGTTTATATTATTACATATTCATATATGTGCACAAGAACATAACTATAACTGCTGAAATTGCTTATCTATTGTACATAACAGACCTATATATAATGTACATTTACAGAATGGCACATATAAAAACATCTTGGTATGTTGATATAAATTCCACTAATGAAACCAAGGCATTTTAAAGATTAAATCTTTTTACAACATTTTTTAGTTATAGGTCAAACTCTATTGGATACTCAAAATTAAATTTCTGTATCCTAATGAGAATCTTTAAAAGTTAAGGATAATACACAGTATTTTTACGGATATTTTATTTAGTAAGTCTCTTATAAATATATTAAAATTCTCATCATTTTTTCTAATCAATTATTTTTTCTCAAATCGTAATTCATTCACACAGGGGTTATAAACACAGAAAGGCAGGATGTGGGGAAGGGAATGACAATGGAGTGTGGGTGTTCAGGGGGAATACAGATATCTTTCAGACCCGGGAATCGGCTGGGTGAAGGTTCAGGGGACAAGTCACTATGACTATGCCTATGACTCGCTTGCCCTTATCTAAATTGGTATTGTCTGCCAAGGCTACCTATTTACAAGGTCTATGACTACTTAAGCTTGTAAATTTCCACAAAAGCTGCCTGTTTACATTAGCTTATAGCCATCTGTTTCAATGTTTTTCCACTGAGACCCAAGACTTGGTGTTAGTATACATGTATGACAGGCCTAATGCTGATTTTAGGCCTATGGCTGATTTTAGGCCTTCACTGTGTAAGCAGGGCTGCCCCTGACACCTCCTCCCTTCTCTAAGTATAGAAGGGCTATGGTAATTCTAATATTTCGAAGGCAGGGATAGAGGCCTGACCTCCAGTACTTGAAGGGGACCTTGTAATGGCTCTAGTCCCCCTGTCATTGTCCAGTGAGGCATGAGGGCCAAACCCATCCTGATGTCATTTTCCTGGATAGGGGATACTTTTGACATCAACCCCTATGCAGTCAGGCTTGTCCCTCAGGGAACCCAGATAGATATATATTTTTTCTTTTATTTATATTCCCTTGCAGTGCTTATCCTCGCAGCCTAAGCAAGAATTCAGATCGCCTGTCAGAGGGGGTTCTGGGTGGCCCCTCTCTGTTTGGTCTAGGGGCAGAAGTCCCCCCTTTTAGGTTGGGTGGAGATGGGTTTTGGAAACACCGTGTATAAAGTAATAACTTCATCTTGAGTCTCGTGGTCCTCCATAGCTAACTTATGATAATGTATCTGAGTAGGTTTTGCTACCAAATTATTTATCTGTTGTATCACAGAGTTAGTCCATCTATGAGAGACAGGGACCAGCAGAAAAGAGCAAAAAGAACCCAAATAATGGTCCCAAGATGGGATGAAATAGGGTTGACAACCTTGGAGAGGCTGAAAACCAATTCTTGTACCAGCATTCATCTGTCTCTTTCTCTCTCTGATTTTTCCTTCACTGATCTATTTCATACTCTCTTTAACCCTCCTTGTGTTGTCTATGTAAAGGCAACCTTCTTCTTTAATGGCTGTACACAGTCAAGAGCTGTACACAGCCTTTTCTATTGTATTAGAGTAAATCAAGCCCAATAAGGATCTTTGCGATTTTAGGAGGTCTCTTCAGACAGTGAAATGAGGAATTTCTTCAGATTAGTGATGTCAATCTCTAGCTGTTTGATGTTCTTGTCCCTGGCCCTTCAAAGGTCTGAGTAGTATAAGTTCGGAGGCCAGCATCTGGATTAGAACTTCTAACAGCAGACATCACGGGTGATTCATTTTTACCTGGAAAGGAAAAAGAAGGAAATTCTCAGGGAGATTTCTCTTCCCTGGATGTAAATTGTTATTCATCTTATTTATGGTTGGGCCTGGCTTTGTGGAGGTATCTATTTTTTTCATTAATCTTTTTGGTAGCTGGTTTTCTGTGCCTTCTGTGGTATCAGACAGGCATATCAATCCTCGCCCCTGTAAGGGAACTGGGTCTGGGCCATTCCCTTTAAGGGTAAGAGAGTCCTTCCCCATATCTGTGGCAACGTTTTGTTGGTCTCAGTGGTGCCAGAGGCAGTCAGCAGCAGATTTGACATGAGCTTTCAGCTTTAGAGAGATAAAAGTGAACAAGGCATAATGGAGAGTATTTCAGGGGGACTCCTTCTGGGGGGGGGGTACCATTCCCCCTCTTTTGTTTTTAAAGCCAATTTTTCAGAGTTCTTGTAAAATCAGGGCAGAAGCGCCAACAGTCCCTCCATCCACACTCAGAGAGTCATGAAGACCCTATTTAAGGATATATAAATCTATGTTAATAATCTTTTGTCAAAGGACTATTATAGCACCGCCGACAACTAATCAGACTATATATCAATTAGTAATAGGTTCTTCTACTTTTTGTGAGATTACCTCTCTTTTGTCAATTAATTGTTGAGGAAAATTAGGATTTACATCTCTCTTGAGAATATTGAACAGAGACTTAAATTCTTTTGTGGAGAGCTTAAAATAGGATTGTAGCCAATTAGCAACTCCTAGAAACTTTTGAAAATAATTTAAAATAAGTAAACTCACTCCCTTTCTTTTTATTAGACCCTTTATTTGTGTTTTTCTATTATTGGATATTATATGTATTTACCTTTCAATGTTATTTCCTCTCCCATTCTCCCCCCAAACCCCTTATCCCATACCCCCTCCTCCTAATTTTTGTGAGGGTGTGTTCCAAACATCCTCTCAGTCCCATCTCCTTGCTCTCCAATTCCCACACAATAGGGGATCCAAACTTTCAGGGACCCTCCATTCCACTGAAGTCTGACAAGGTCACCCTCAATTCCCTATACAGGTGCATGAGTCCCTCCCTTTGTGCTCTCTGGCTGGCGATTTAGACTTTGGGAGCTCTGGTTGAAACTTTTGATACTCCTTCTAGAAAGGACCAAAGCATCCACACTTTGGTCTTCCTTCTTCTATGTGAGTTTTATGTGGTCTATACGTTGTTTCTTAGAAATTGTGAGCTTTTGGGCTAATATCCATTTATCAGTGAGTGCATACCATGTATGTTCTTTTGAGATTGGGTCACCTCACTCAAGATGATATTTTCCAGCTCTGTCCATTTGCCTAAGAATTTCATGAACTCATTGTTTTTAAAAGCTGAGTCGTACTCCATTGTATAAATGTACCACATTTTCTGCATCCATTCTTCTGTTGAAGGGCATCTGGGTTCTTTCCAACTTCTGGCTATTATAAATAAGGCTGCTATGAACATGGCAGAGCATGTGTCCCTGTTGTATGTTGAAATATCTTTTGGGTATATGCCCAGGAGTGGTATAGCTAGGTCCTCAGGTAACACCATGTTCAATTTTCTGAGATACCACCAGACTGCTTTCCATAGTGGTTGTACCAGTTTACAATCCCACCAACAGTGGGAGCTTCCTCAGTTGAGAATTCTTTGTTCAGCTCTGTGCTCCATTTTTTAATAGGGTTCTTTGATTGTCTAGAGTCTAATTTCTTCAGTTCTTTGTATACCTTGGATATTAGCCCTTTATCAGATGTAGGGTTGGTGAAGATCTTTTCCCAATCTGTTGGTTGCCGCTTTGTCCTATTGACTGTGTCCTTTGCTTTACAGAAGCTTTGCAGTTTTATGAGGTCCCATTTGTCAATTCTTGGTCTTAGAGCACAGGCCATTGATGTTCTGTTCAGGAACTTTTCTCTTGTGCCTATGTGTTCCAGGCTTTTCCCCAGTTTCTCTTCTATTAGTTTCAGTGTGGCTGATTTTAGGTGGAGGTCTTTGATCCACTTGGAGTTGAGCTTTGTACAAGGAGATAAGTATGGATCAATTTGCATTCTTCTACATACTGACCTTCAATTGGACCAGCACCATTTGTTGAAAATGCTGTCTTTTTCCACTCAATAGTTTTAGCTCCTTTGTCAAAGATCAAGTGACCATAGGTATGGGGGTTCATTTCTGGGTCTTCTATTCTATTCCATTGATCCTCCCACTTCTCTCTGTTCCAATACCACACAGTTTTTTTTTTACCACTATTGCTTTGTAGTACAGCTTGAAGTCAGGGATGGTGAATCTCCCAGAAGTTCTTTTATTGCTGAGAGTAGTTTTCACTATCCTAGGTTTTTTTGTTATTCTAAATGAATATTAAGACTGTTCTTTCTACCATTGTGAAGAATTGAGTGGGAATTTTGATGGGGATTACATTAAATCTGTAGATGGCTTTTGGCAAAATAACCATTTTTACTATATTAATCCTTCCAATCCATGAGCATGTGAGATCTTTCCATCTTCTGAGATCTGCTTCGATTTCTTTCTTCAGGGGTATGAAGTTTTTGTCATACAGGTCTTTTACTTGCTTGGTTAGGTTCACACCAAGGTATTTTATATTATCTGTGACTATTGTGAAGGGTGTCATTTCCATAATTTCTTTCTCAGCCAGTTTATCTTTTGAGTAGAGGAAGGCTACTGATTTGCTTGAGTTAATTTTATATCCAGCCACTTTGCTAAAGTTGTTTATCAGGTTTAAGAGTTCTCTAGTGGACGTTTTGGGGTCACTTAAGTATACTATCATATCATCTGCAAATAGTGAGATTTTGACTTCTTCCTTTCCAATTTGTATCCCTTTGACCTCCTTGTGTTGCCTAATTGGTCTGGCTAGGACTTCCAATACTATATTAAATAAGTAGGGGGGAGAATGGGCAGCCTTGCCTAGTCCCTGGTTTTAGTGGGATTGCTTCAAGTTTCTCTCCATTTAGTTTGATGCTGGCTACTGGTTTGTTGTATATTGCTTTTACTATGTATAGGTATGGACCTTGAATTCCTGATCTTTCCAAGACTTTTATCATGAAGGGATGTTGAATTTTGTCAAATGCTTTCTCAGCATCTAGTGAGATGATCATATGGTTTTTTTCTTTGAGTTTGTTTATATAGTGGATTGCATTGATGGATTTCTGTATATTGAACCAACCCTGCGTTCCTGGGATAAAGTCTATTTGATCGTGATGGATAATTGTTTTGATGTGTTCTTGGATTCAGTTCAGTAGAATTTTATTGAGTAATTTTGCATCAGTGTTCATAAGGGAGATTGGTCTGAAGTTCTCTTTGTTTGTTGGGTCTTTGTGTGGTTTAGATATGAGCATAATAGTGGCTTCATAGAACGAATTGGGTAGTGTACCTTCTGTTTCTATTTTGTGGAATAGTTTGAAGAGAATTGGAATTAGGTCTTCCTTGAAGGTCTGATAGAATTCTGCACTAAAACCATCTGGTCTCGGACTTTTCTTTGTGGGGAGACTTTTAGTGACTGCTTCTATTTCTTTCGGGGTTATGAGACTTTTTAGATGGTTTATCTGGTCCTGATTTACATTGGTAACTGGTATTTGTCGAGAACATTGTCCATTTCATCCAAATTTTCCAATTTTGTTGAGTATAGGCTTTTGTAGTAAAATCTGATGATTTTTTTAATATCCTCGGTTTCTGTTGTTATGTCACCCTTTTCAGTTCTGATTTTATTAATTTGGATACTGTCTCTCTTCCCTCTGATTAGTCTAGCTAAGGGTTTATCTATCTTGTTGATTTACTCAAAGAACCAGCTCCTGGTTTTATTGATTCTTTGGATAGTTCTTTTTGTTTCTATTTGGTTGATTTCAGCCCTGAGTTTGATTATTTCCTGTCTTCTACTCCTCTTGGGTGTATTAGCTTCTTTTTGTTCTAGGTCTTTCAGGTGCATTATCAAGCTGCTAGTGTATGTTCCCTCCAGTTTCTTTTTGTAGGCACTTAGAGCTATGAATTTTCCTCTTAGCACTGCTTTCATTGTATCCCATAGATTAGGTATGATGTGTCATCATTTTCATTAAATTCTAAAAAGTTTTTAATTTGTTTCTTTATTTCTTCTCTTATCAGATTATCAAGGAGTAGGGTGTTGTTCAGTTTCCATGTGAATGTGGGCTTTCCATTGTCTTTGTCATTTTTGAAGACCAGCCTTAGACCATGGTGATCTGATAGGATGCAGGGGATTATTTCAACTTTTTTATATCTGTGAAGGCCTGTCTTGTGCCCAATTATATGGTCTATTTTGGAGAAGGTACCATGAGGTGCTGATAAAAAGGTATATTCTTTTGCTTTAGAGTGAAATGTTCTATAGATATCTGTTAAGTCCATTTGGTTCATAACTTTTGTTAGTTTCACTGTATCTCTATTTAGTTTCTGTTTCCATGATCTATCCATTGCTGAGAATGGGGTGTTGAAGTCTCCCAGTATTATTGTGTGAGGTGCAATGTGTGCTTTGAGCTTTAGTAAGGTTTCTTTTATGAAAGTTGGTGCTCTTGAATTTGGCTCATAGATATTCAGAATTGAGAGTTCATGTTGGTTGACTTTTCCTTTGACAATTATGAAATGTCCTTCCTTATCCTTTTTGATAGCTTTAAGTTGAAAGTCGATTTTAGTCGATATTAGAATGGCTACTCCAGCTTGTTTCTTAGGGCCATTTGCTTGAAAAATTGTTTTCCAACCTTTTACTCTAAGGTAGTGTCTGTCTTTGTCGCTGAGGTGGGTTTCCTGTAAGCAGCAAAAAGCTGGATCCTGTTTGCGTATCCAGTCCGTTAGCCTATGCCTTTTTATTGGGGAATTGAGTCCATTGATGTTAAGAGATATTAAGGAGAGGGTTTTGTTGCTTCCTGTCATTTTTGCTAATAGTGGAGACATCGTTATCTTCTTTTGGGTTTGATGGAAAAGGATTATTTTCTTGCTCTTTCTAGGGTATGATTGCCCTCCTTGTATTGGAGCTTTCCTGCTATTATCCTTTGTAGTGCTGGATTTGTGGGAAGATACTGTGTAAATTCGGTTTTGTCATGGAATATCTTGGTTTCTCCGTCTATGGTAATTGAGAGTTTTGCTGGGTATAGTAGCCTGGGCTGGCATTTATGTTCTCTTAGGGTCTGTATGATATTTGTCCAGGATCTTCTGGCTTTTATAGTATCTGGTGAGAAGTCAGGTGTAATTCTGATAGGTTTGCCTTTATATGTTACTTGGCCTTTTTCCCTTACTGCTTTTAAAATTCTTTCTTTGTTTTGTGCATTTTGTGTCTTGATTATTATGTGATGGGAGGTATTTCTTTTTTGATCTAGTCTGTTTGGCATTCTGTAGGCTTCTTGTGTGATTATGGGCATCTCATTCCTTAGGTTAGGGAAGTTTTCTTCTATAATTTTGTTGAAGATATTTATTGGCCCTTTAAGTTTGGAATCTTCACTCTCTTCTATACCTATTATCCTTAGGTTTGGTCTTCTCATTGCATCCTGGATTTCCTGGATGTTTTGTGTTAAGAACTTTTTGCATTTCGCATTTTCTTTGACAGTTGTGTCAATATTTTCTATGGTATCTTCTGCACCTGAGATTCTTTCTTCTATCTCTTGTATTCTGTTGGTAATGCTTGTGTCTATGACTCCTGATTTCTTCCTTAGGTTTTCTATCTCCAGGGTAGTCTCCCTTTGTGATTTCTTTATTGTTTCTACTTCCATTGTCATGTCCTGGATGGTTTTGTTCAATTCCTTCATCTGTTTGTTTGCGTTTTCTTGTAATTCTTTAAAGGATTTTTGTGTTTCTTTAAGGACTTCATCCTGTTTACCTGTTTTCTCCTCAAGTTTTTTGATAGTGTTATTTATGTCCTTCTTATAGTCCTCTGTCATCACCATTAGAAGTGATTTTAGATCTGGTTCTTGCTTTCCTGGTGATATGGGGAGTTCAGGACTTTCTAATGTGGGAGAACTAGGTTCTGATGATGGCAAGTACTTTGGGTTGCTGATGTTTATGTTCTTGAGCTTGCATTTTGCCATCTGGATCGCCTTTGTGCAATCTGTGCTGTCTCTGACTAGAGCCTGTCTTTCCTATTATCTAGGTTATGTCAGAACTGGGCCCAAGATCTGCTCAGTGCTCAGGTGGAAACCAGAAGGGGCCCATGCTCAGGGTCAGGAGTGGATTCCTGGGTCCAAGTGGGTCCCAGTTGCTCCCTGTTTGGGGGGAAGTATTGTCACCTCCTAGCCTAAGATACTGCTTGAGTTAGAGCTCCTGAGAGCCCTGCTTCTTCTGTGTTCTGAGAGATTGAGTGCAGAGCTGACTCCCGGGATCTGCTGAGTGCTTGGTCTCAGACTGGAAGGAACCTGTGCTCTGGGCCAGGAGTGAATTCCTGGGTCCCAGTGGTCCCAGTTGCTCCCTGTTTGATGGCAAGTATTGCCACCTCCTAGCCTAAGATACTGCTTGAGTTAGAGCTCCTGAGAGCCCTACTTCCTCTGGTTTCTGTGAGATTGGGTGCAGAGCTGACTCCCGATCTGCCGAGTGCTTGGGCCCAGGCTGCATGGAGCCTGCGCTCTGAGCCAGGAGTGAATTCCTGGGTCCCAGTGGGTCCAGGTTGCTCCCTGTTTGGGAAGTGTTGCTTTTTCCTTACCTGGGATGCTGCCTGAGTTAAAGCTTCTGGGAGGCCCTCTTTCTCTCGGTTTTCTGAAGATGGGTACAGCGCTGCCACCTGTGACCTGCTCTGTGCTTGGGCCCAGACTGAAAGTTCATCATTGTATTTTTAATCTGTGAATATGTTAGTGATATAAAACATTTTTAATTTCAGAAAATGTAAAAATTATTTGTGCCATTCAAAAGCTGGGACATATTAATGCAAATATAATTCTATAGAAATAGCAGAGATCTATGATTAATGTTTAGAGGGTATTTAGATAAACAGCATGTACATCCCACTTTAAGCTTATCTCGGATTCCTCCATATGTTTTATATCAAATTACTAACTGTACTAATTTTAATTCTCAAGACTCTACTGGAAGTTTCTCCTTAGTAGCTTTATTTTTCCATCTTATATGTATATCACATGATCGTGATAGGTTAGACTGCAGATAATGGCAAACTAATGATAAAATAGGCTGACATTTAAAACTCATGGATGGATATATATAAGAGTTTGGATGGGAAAGGGGAGGATGAGATGACTTAATTATATTATAATATTTAAACAAAAAGAAATCATTTTTTTAAATATTTCAAAATCCAACTCAAATTTCTTTGTTGATATCAATAGATAAGTATGTAAGCAGTGATGCTTCTCAAAGTCATAGAGAGAGCAAACACTAGATTCAGATGTTTGAATGACAGCTGAGAGAAAAGGAAAACAAGATCTGTGTTACTAGAATACACATAGATGTTAAGATTCTACCAACTAAACAAATGTCTGGGTCCTTGGCAGAATGACGTCTTGTTACTCCTGGGACTGATATCTATGGTCCAGACTGTTTGAGACTTAGTTTCTATTATTAATGTCTTCTTTAGGGTGTGGATGGGTTCATCCATGCCATCAAAAAAGAGTCCGCATGATTTCCCCAACACTTGAGTGTATACATGCATGCATGTAGTGTGTGTGTGTGTGTGTGTGTTTTCTTGTGTCTGTCTGTGTGTGTGGTGCATGTGTGTGCACATATGCACACGTATTATAAATTTCTGGTTTCTTTGGAGACTCAGGGGGTCTCAGACAGCAGGGGGTAAAGAACAGAAATTAGTGGTGGGCATGGAGGTGTATTTCTAGGATGTGCCAAACCTAGGATGGTACAGAGGGATGGGGACAGGCCCCAAGGTGCTACTGGGTAGACTGTAGTTGAGATTCTTAATAGTGGGGGATATGGATCCTAATTTGGCCACTTCCTGTAGCCAGGCAGAACTCCCATAAGAGAGATAAGGGCAGCAACCCACTCATAAAACCAAGATGTGTTCTGCTTATAAGATGTGCAGGGACAAAGACAGAGCAGAAACTGAGAGAGTGGTCAATCAATGACCTGCCAAAATAAAGACCCATCTCACAAGCAAGAACCAATCCCTGACACTATTTATGAAACTCTGTTATGCTTGCAGACCAGAGCCTAGCATAAAGATTCTCTGAGAGGGTTCACTCAGAAGCCAATGGAAATAGAGACTCACAGACAAACATTAGATGGAACTAGGGGAGTCTTGTGGAAAAGTTGGGAGAAGGATTGAGGGACCCAAAGAATAAGGGACTCTCTAGAAAGACAACAGGTTGCAGAAGTGTGGTTTGGTCTTCCTCCAGGTCCCCTAACAACTGAAGAAGAGCTGTCCCTGAATTTGTTGTCTGCCAGTGGATCCTGTTTCCTTAGCTGGGCTACCTTGTCTCAATGGGAGAGGATATGCCTAGTTCAGAAGTGACTTGATGTCCTAGAGGAAAGGGGGAATGACCTTAGGGGGTTCAGAGGAGAATAAGATGGGGTGATGGAGGAGGATCTGTGTCAGAGGGTAATGGGAGGAGAGAGGGTCTGATACTGGCTTGTAAATTGAATAAATAAATAAATAAGTTAATTAAAAAATCTTTGAACACTAAAACACTTGACTCTCTCTTCACCTTATCTTTTTACTTTTCATAACCACCTGAAATGAACACTGATTTTTGTAACCATAATTTCAAGTGTAGATATGTCATAATATTCAAATTTTATAGCAATCTATTTATCAATACCCTGGAAGCAATGTTGAAAAGCTAAGAGCTGTTTGTATGTGTCTGAGTATGTGAGCATATACATGTGTGGTTAAGGTTGATTTTTATAAAAAGAACTACTGTGGTACAGAATTTAACAATCCCTTAGGACATATGTTTATGAATCTCAGTTACCCTGAGAATTCTTGTTATGAGAATTTCCTGTAGACAAAAAAATTCCTCCATAGTCTCATGAGATTGGTAATTTTCACATAACACTTTATGTCACATTCATCGATATTTAAAACACTTGAACTACAGGAAACTTTAAAATTGAGAGTGATGTGGTAGACTTTCATAAAAATGTGAGAAACTTAGTCAAATATATTTCTAAGAGAACATTTGTTCAGCATGTATTTTGTGGTAAAATAAGGTGCATGTACAGAAGGGCGGATCATCTCTCCTTTATATTCAGAGGGATGATAACCTGTTCTGAAATTAATATATCTTTTTAGTTGAGTTATTTTTAATTATTTCTTTGAGAATTTTACAAGATGAATTGAGATTTGACTACACTCATCCCACTCCCATCTCCTTTCAGATCAACTCTTCCTTCCCCACACATCTAACCTTGTACTCCTTGTTTGCTCATGCTTTTAACATATCAAGTCCTTTTGTACTGCCTATTCATTTTAACTCTAACACGTTGTATGAAAATAGTGTGCATTATCTAGTTTTTATGGGTTTTCTAATTAGGCACAAAGCAGATAATAAATACTGGTTATATTTACAGGCTTAAAACCTTATTGCTAAATTTAAAAGAAATATTTAATTACCATGTGATGCAGATGATATGTTTACAACATATACAACATTTAGAAATGAAGTGCTTTGGCATGTGTATCTGAAAAATCACATTTGTAACTGTATCACACTTTAGACACATCTGTTATTTTTCTTGACTCATCTTTTCTCCCCATTAGGTCATGGTTTGAATAAGAAGTCAGCAGTAGGAATCTCTACAGCACCAGCAGTGTTTCTCACAAAAAATATCACTAATGACACACCCTAAAAATTGGAGTGTTTCTAGTTTTTCCAATTATTTCTGTAGTACCACTGCAACCTGGTCACTATCTTCTTCACTGTGCTGGTTGCTTACCTAAACCTATTTTGGAATTTCCTACCTTATAATGATTATGTGTGAGAAATTTCTTTTTCTACTACATATACAATGCTATCCAATAGGAAAGGATTGGTAGTTATTGGGGCCATTGTGAATAACACAATTTGATAAGCTCATTTGCTATCTCAAGTGCCAAATAATGAGATATTAATGAAATTAAACAATGTTAAATATTGAATATGTACTTAAAAATCTATTTGAAGGATAACCACAAATGACAACTCGTGAAACTGAAACCTATGTTTCAAATGAAAAACATACCTCCATTAACAGAACAGTAGGGTTGGCTCAATTCTGTATTTTGTAGAATCTGAGTTCTTGTATACAATTGTGTTAAAGGACATGTTCATAAGAGGATTTGTATACTGATGTCTAAAATAATTGCACATTGCTATGAATGTAGAATTTTTAAGGTAGAAAAGAAAGAAGATGTGATATCATTTTTATATTTTCTGTAGATTTGCAAGAACAAACAAGAAATGAAGAACCAGTCAGGAGAATTAGAGTTCATTTTGCTTGGACTGACAGATGACCCTCAGCTACAAATTCTGATTTTCCTGTTTCTGTTTTTCAATTACATCTTGAGCATGATGGGAAATTTAGTGATCATCCTCCTCACCCTGCTGGATCCTCATCTCAAAACTCCTATGTATTTTTTCCTCCATAATTTCTCTTTCTTAGAAATTGCATTCACCACAGTGTGCATTCCCAGGTTCCTGATAAGCATTATCACTGGAGACAGAACAATTACCTACAATGCTTGTGCCGCTCAATTGTTCTTCTTTTTCTTACTAGGCACCACAGAGTTCTACCTCCTGGCTGCCATGTCCTATGACCGCTATGTAGCCATCTGCAGACCACTGCACTATCCCATCATCATGAATAGCAAAGTGTGCCACATACTGGTCCTCAGCTCCTGGGTAACTGGGTTCTTAGTCATCTTCCCTTCTTTGCTCTTGGGGCTCAAACTGGATTTCTGTACTTCTGGAACATTAGATCATTTTCTTTGTGACCCTTCTCCTGTCCTGCAGCTGTCTTGCACAGACACACGTTTCACAGAATTGATGGCTTTTGCCTTAGCTGTAATGACACTTGTCATCACCTGAATCTTAGTGATTCTCTCCTACATACTCATCATCAAAACCATTCTAAAGTTTCCTTCAGCTCAACAACAGAAAAAGGCCTTTCCACCTGCTCCTCACACATGGTTGTTGTCTCCATTACTTATGGGAGTTGTATCTTCATGTACATGAAAACATCAGCCAAGGAGAGAGCGACTTTAAATAAAGGTGTCTCTGTGCTCAACACTTCTGTGGCCCCTTTGCTAAACCCGTTCATTTACACTCTAAGGAACCAGCAGGTGAAAGATGCTTTCAAACATATGCTGCATAGATTTTGTACAAAACAATGAGACAAGGTGTAGACATAAACAACATGCTGTTAAAACATCAATGATAAAATAGACAGCAATCCTCAATTGCATTGATTGTAATCTGATCCATTTCACTCACTGAGTGTTTAAGTCATGATAACATTGTTCTCTTTAGATGCTTATATTGTCTTTCATTCCAGCACATCTTCCTAAGTGGGGGGTGAGAAAGCCTTCTTAAATCAGAATCTTAAATTCTATGCATACAGTTAAATTCTCTTCTCATATTTTTTATGTTTTAAATGCTTATTCAGCAGAAACTTACTATATTTAACAAGTTAATTAGCCTATTTTACTCATTTACATTGTAAGAGACACAGATAGAAAATGGCATAATGTAAAGTAAATGAGATTGTCAGAGCATGGTTTGACTTTCGTAATTTGAATGATGAATGTAACATATCGGGATAGATACATCACTTATAATGAAGCTTGAAAACTGAATAAAGAAAATATTTAAGAGTGCTGTGGTGAGTTATATAAAAGATGCCAAATAATTGGGATTCTGATGTAAAAAAAATCACTTGTACAAGTATTTAGATTGAGAATGATGTTTGCTTAAAACAATTAAAGTATGAGTTCTATGCTAATAATTTTATTGGTTTATAATTGTAAGTGTTGAAGATGGTAGCCAACCAAGACAATTTAATTTATTCATCAATAGGCTGCTATGGAGAATTTCTAACTATGAATTAAAAATTATAAATTTAAATGTCCTAATTAATTTGTATTATATAATGTCCATAAATTCATATCTTAAAACAATAATGTAAAATTATTTTAAACCAATGCATTGGACACATGCACATACTCATGTATAAAAAGAGGCCACCACAGTAAATTATTTCCTTTGCCTATTCACTTTGTGACATGACCTATTTCCAATTGGCAGTTTTTGGTAACTTTAAATTCATCTCACCTTTCTGAACTTTCATAGGAAAGAAACAGAACAGAGACAGTTTATGTTTGTTCTTTGGTTTCTACAGCGGAATGTGTTTCATTTTCCCATGCTTCTCCATGCATATGTTCTGATCTTCATGGGCATTATGCTATTTTTATAGCCAATTTTCCTCTCTTTATTGCAATAGTCTGCTAATTTCATTCCCTGAGCCCTCAACCAACAAGAATAAATAATTCTCAATGTGTGAGAACAAACTTCAGTTCATGAAAGCCTCTGTCTTTCTTTTTGCCATTATAGAAAAAAATGAACACCTGCTTATTAAGAAGCAATTTCTAATAAAATGCAGTTCCATTAATACTGGGGATTCCATTCTCAAGGTGAGGAATCTTATTAAATTTTCTCTGGTGAATAAGGTTGAAAACTTTGAATAGGGCGTATACCAAATTTTGTGACTCCTTTTATGTGAGGCGCGCGTGTAATTGTCTCGCCAGCAAGAACGCACCACACACACACACCAGAATCCTTCCGTAAAAACACGTTTATTCCCAAATACAAAATGGTGGAAGAAGACGCCAGGCCCAGGAAAAGCACTGCTTAATATACCCTTGGAGCGGTGCATTCACCTCTGATTGGCTGCTTACTCGTAACGTGCCAAACGCCGTGGGATGGGCTTTAACTTTGGCAGGCCTTTTCCATGGCACATGCGCAATTCACCTATTCACCAGGAAAAATCCCGGATGTCAGGCAAACGCGGCTTTAGCCAGCGCATGCGCGGCTTCCTACATCTGCCCCTTTTTGTTTTATTGTAGAGGGTGGTAGTTGAGATCCCTGGGCAGGTTTCGTAACTCCCATATTTGGGGGTCTCACGGCGGGTCTGAGTCTCTTTAGAGGGCAGTGCTCAAACTCTTACCCGTCACGGGGTCAGCCTCCCCACCCGCGGCTGCCCTGTCTTAGGTGGCCAAGGCTTATCCGTCCGCTCCGTTATTGACTTTCCAGACCTTCTATCCGTGGAACGAACACCTTAGTGGGCAGGGACTGTGTATAGAAATGTTTGAGGCTTTACCGGGTGTCTTTATCAGAAGCCCCTGGGTACAGTGGCTGAGGAATCTGTCTACTGGCTATTTCTTTTTTGTTTTGTTAAACAGGCACTGGTCAATGTCCCGTGTCTTAGGCTAGTTGACATTTCTCCACAGCCAGCACCAAAGAATGGTGAGCTCTCTGTCTAGGCTACGAGGGTCGCGCACCCACACCTGGCATTCTCAGAATGTGCGCCCCAGGTTGTGGCCACTCGTAATGCCTGTTACTGGATAGACTCACCACTCGTGGTGTATCTCTGGCATATGGGATCGACTTATTCCCGTCGTTGGGACCAATTGGCAACTGGCCTGGAGACAAAAAGATGGAGTTGTCTATCTGGCTGTCCTTGGCCTGTCTAGAGTGGTACCAGTCATGACTCAAACTCAAGGCCGATCAAGCAAATTCCATCTTGGGGGAATAAGCGATCAAGGACTAATAGTTTAAGACAGTCTCCCTTACCCTATCAGGTGCAATGGAAGCAAGTCCTCTGAGTGCAAGGGCTAAGGGAAACAGAAAGAGATGCAAACACCCATCCCTGTGCAATGGAGTCATCTCCTAGGGGTGCAAGGGCTGTTTGTCTCAAAATTCAGGTACCACAGCTACACAGACAAGAATCAGCCAGGCCAAGACTCCTCACCGACCCAGTACAATGGGCAAATCCTTTGAGGTGTAACGCTGATGGCCTAACATTTAGCACCACCACTCATGAGGGGGAGACTACTTATTTTTGAAGCAGTGATAGCCACACTGCAGGGGAAGCCCCTAGTTCTTTGGTCACAAGCGCCTGGCCAATAATAGCCTTGTCAAAATTTTGTTGAACTCTGAGTTTGCAATCCAACCAAAGGATGAATACTGATCCGCAACATAGGGCTTACCAAACAGGCCTACTCCCACCCACTTAAAAGAAAAGAAAAGAAGAAAGCTGAAGAATTCCAGGAGGACAGTCCCTCAGTCAGGGACAGATCCATGCGCGTCAAGTTGATGTTCACCACAGCTGTTCTCAGTTTTCTGAGTGTCTCACTGAAGTTTTCTAACCAATTTCCTGTAAGATATTAAAACAATTTTCTGGACAGATTAGTTACATTATGTCTGACTGGTATGGGTTTTGGAAAGGCAGATAATATGGTCCATCATCGTTTCCCCGATATACTAGGAACCTGTATCCCTTGGATCAGCACAAGGGCTGTCATCAGAGCCTGGAGGGTCCGCCTGGGTGTCACCTTCCAATATAGCAAGTCGCCGCGTCAGCCGCTCTGGTAGCCAAAACAGGTTGTCTTCTTCCTGTGGGAACACACAAACGGCTCCCCTGGCTCTTAATAAAACAATATCTGGGCCCTTCCATTGTCCGGTCAAAATGTTTTTCCATTTTACCCTCTCTTTCGGCCTGTCAGGCTCTAAACAGTGACGGTCAGCAGCCGAATGGCCCTGACTGTCCAGGTTTAAAATATTGAGAGTAAAAAGTGCTATAGAAACGGTGACTCGTGGCACTAAGGGCAGGGTCTCCTCGACTCCTCCCTTTTGTTTTATTAGATAAGACTTAAGAGTGCGATGAGCCCGTTCTATGATGCCCTGTCCCTGAGGGTTATAAGGGAGGCCTGTCAGATGGGTTACCTCCATTTGGCGACAAAATTGTCTAAACTTTTGAGAAGTGTATGCTGGCCCATTGTCCGTTTTAAGAATTTTAGGCTTCCCCCAGGCACTCCATGCCTCAAGGCAGTGTTGAATAACATGTGCTGCCTTTTCTCCGGTCAACGGAGAAGCAAATATAATTCCAGAATAAGTGTCAATGGAAACATGTAAATATTGTAATTTGCCAAAGGTTGGGATGTGAGTGACATCCATTTGCCAAATTTGTAGTGGCCGAATTCCTTGTGGATTAATTCCTACATGAGGCACTGGTAAAAACTGACAGCAATTCTGACATTGAGTAACTATATCTCTAGCTTCCTTTCTAGTTATCTCAAACCGACGACGTAACGTCTCTGCTGTCACATGAAAGTTTTTATGAAAATCTTTGGCCAAATCTAATTTTGAAGATAGGGCGATAGCAACCAATTTTGTGACTCTATCTGCTAGGTCATTCCCATGAGACATTGGACCTGGTAGACCTGAGTGAGCCCTGATGTGTGTAATAAAAACCGGAAATCTCCTATTAACTAAGGCAAATTGAATCTTTTGAAAAACTTTTACAAGTCTACTAGATGGTCTAATTAGCCCAGCCACTTCTAAGGCTTTAACTGCATTTACTACATAAAAGGAATCTGAAACAATATTTAAAGGGCCTGGAAAGGTTTCAAGAACCTCCAAAACTACCAAGCATTCCACAACTTGAGGTGAAGTCTCCTGGTATTGTTTGGCAGTGACCTTATTATCAATTACATAAGCACCCACACCTGTCTTTGACCCATCTGTGTAAACGACCACTCCATCCGGGAGCGGCTTTTGAGATAAGACATGTGGAAATACAATAGCTTGAGTTAAGGCAAACTGTAAAATGGGATGTTTAGGGTAGTGATTATCTATTTGACCATTAAAGGAGGTAACCAACACGGCCCAAACATCAGAGGTAGCAGTTAATATTTGAACTTGATGTGCAGTATAAGGCACTATTAAAACCTTAGGCTCCCTTCCAAAATGAGTGACAGCTGCTTTTAATCCCCGTAAGGCAAGCTGAGCAACCGCATCTGGATACCATTCAATAATCTTTGCAGGAGATGCCTTTCTTTCATCTCTTTCTGTAGGGGAGGGATCATGTTGAATAATCCTTCCCCGAATGTCCTTAACCGAGCGACATTCATTGGCCCAATGATATCCCTTCCTGCACTTAGTACATAACCCAGGGGTTTTCTTTTGTATAGGAGTACGACATTCTCGTTTCAAATGACCTGGTCTGCCACAATTATAACATACTTTACGGCCGCCAGGACTTGAGCGGCTCTGGCCTTGCAGGATAGCTGCTGCCAGGCCAGTGTTAGTCAGTGGGCCTCCAAGAACTCGGCAGACCTTTATCCAATCTGTCAGCCCTTTGTTTCTCCTAGGGGCAATAACTGCCTTACATTCTGGTGAGGCATTTTCATATACTAATTGTTCGATCAATGGCTTGACTTGCTCTGGGTCTCCAAAAATCTTGCCTGCTACTTCTGTCATTCTAGCAACAAATTCTGAAAAGGACTCCTGGGGGGCTTGTAATATTTTTGTTAAATTTCCTCCAGCCTCGCCCTTTTTCGAGAGGGCCTTCCATGCCTTAATTGCGGCGGTGGAAATCTGGCCATATGCTTCCCAATCATAGTTAATCTGGTCGGCAACATACTGTCCTTGCCCTGTTAATAATTCAAAAGTCCACTGTCTCTGATTGCCCTCCGTATTAGCATTGGCCTTTGCCTGTGCTTGAGAAGCTTCGTGCCACAAAGCCTTCCATTCCATATACTGTCCCATATTAGGGAGAGCAGCTTTTACTGTGTTCTGCCAATCATTCGGAGTCATTGCCATAGTGGCAAATCTCTCAAGCTGCATAATTGTAAAATTAGCATCAACTCCATACTTGTTAACCGATTCAGCGAATTCTTTAATAGAAGCATACTCTACAGGTGCGTGGACACGACCTCTTCCTGCGTCCTCAAACACTGGAAAAGCTTGTAACATTTTTCTCTTGTCTTCCTCTGAAAGGAAGGAGCCTGAGCAGCGCCTGTCCACATAAGGCGGAAGTGCTCCGAGAACATTAGGTTGGGAGGGCACTACAGGCCGAGAGGCTGTCCGGCTTCTATCTCTCGTTTTCCTCTGCTTTAGATTTCGAGGCAGCAACTGTTTATCTGGCTGGCATCTTTCCTCTTCATCTATCTCTTCATCTGAGTCCTCTGACTCGGAGGAAGTTAGCCCCTCCGACTCAGAGGCATCAAGCCCCAAAACTTCCTTTACCGGATAAAGAGATCTCTTTCTGAGGCTTCCTCTCCTTCTGTCTCTCCCAAGGGTGTTCTTCCCCTCATCTTTCATCCCCGTGAATTGTTCCTCGGGGAGGCTTAATTTCTTTAATATATCCTTTTTCCCTTTTCCTTTCTGAATTTCTAAGTGCTTCCTTCTTTTCTCTGTTTCTGACATGCTAACCCGTAATCCGTCTGCCACTCCCCGAACCGCCACGAAAACCAAAAGGAAGAGAACTAACGCTACCAGCACCATATCGAGAGCCTCTAAAGTTCCTGCCAACTGGGGAGGGAAATAAATTAAATCAAGTCCAAACATATCTCTCAGAGAGCATTACCTTGTTCTACGGTTCTGGATTCACTCCACGCATAGAGGACGAGTGGAGGGCCTTCTTAAACAGCGCCGGCGATGGTAAATTCTCCCGGGTTTCTCAGCACCAACTGTGAGGCGCGCGTGTAATCGTCTCGCCAGCAAGAACGCACCACACACACACACCAGAATCCTTCCATAAAAACACATTTATTCCCAAATACAAAATGGTGGAAGAAGACGCCAGGCCCAGGAAAAGCACTGCTTAATATACCCTTGGAGCGGTGCATTCACCTCTGATTGGCTGCTTACTCGTAGCGTGCCAAACGCCGTGGGATGGGCTTTAACTTTGGCAGGCCTTTTCCATGGCACATGCACAATTCACCTATTCACCAGGAAAAATCCCAGATGTCAGGCAAACGCGGCTTTAGCCAGCGCATGCGCGGCTTCCTACACTTTTAGGCCCTCCCTCAGCTGAAAATTAGAACTCACTTTGTTTACATTGCTTACAACAGGTTCTGAAATTCAACCTCATTTGAAGCAGAGTAGAGGGGACCTCTGAAAATCGTCAATAGAATGTATGAGAAATTAGATTTAAAGCTAACTTGAGCTTTTTTGAGAACATACTTAGACATCCTAAATTCTCTATGGAACAGGAATATGATCTTTGTTCTCTTTTCTGTCCTCTAATGTAAATTTTGCAATCTAATCCCCAGACCTATAGCAGACTACATGCAATATCTGTTCTCCTTCTCTGGTACCACTCCCTGGAGACTCTTACAAACCTTCTTGCAGACCCAGAATTACCTCCTTCCTGTGGACCATCTCATCCTCACCTCACTTCTAGCCCATCCTCATTCCTTCTTGTCAGCACCCAATGCTTAGAATCCTACTAGCTACTAATTTCCAAATCTATCAATAGCCTAGAACAATTCTTTATCAAGCAATTTATAGCCACCACATTCTCCTAAGATAAAAAAAGGGGAAATGGCAACCAAAGCATGAAACACTCATACAACAAGGACAAGTACAGATATCAGCACCTAGAAATACAATCATTACAAACCTGAATTCTACACAAGTACAAAAATGCAGCCATTAATACCCAAGATAATATTTATCCAAAAGAACCCAACAAATCTACTGTAGTAGTCCCTGAGAAATGCAATTTACCTGTAATACAAGACATAATCTTCACAATAGATATTAGGAATATACTCAAGTTCCTGAAAGAAGATATAAATAAACAAACAAGCAAATAAATAAATAAATACATAAATCTCACAGTAAAGTCTATGAAAATAAACACAAACAGTATAAGAAATTAGGAAAACAGTTGAAGACATGAAAGTAGAAACAGAATCTCTAAAGGAAACCCAAACTGAGGTAAAACTATAAATGAAAATGTTAGGAAATCAAATAAAAGGTTCAGAGATAAGTCTCACTAACAGATTGCAAAAATGGAAGAAAAAAATCTCAGATGTTGAAGACAAAATAGGAAGATGAATAACTCAGTCAAAGAAAATGTTAAATCTAAAAAAAAAAAAAAAAAGATGAACCACAAAACACCAAAAAAACCAGGGACATTATGCAAACACCAAGTCAACAAATAGTAAGAATAGAGAAGTGAGAAAAAAAAAAAGGTCAAAAATCACAGAAAATTTATTCAACAGCATCATGGAAGAAATTTAGCCTAACCTAAAATAGAAGGTGCTTATCAAGGTACAAGAAGCATACAAAACACCAAACAGATTGGACCAGAAAATAAGAACCACTCCAGACATAATAATCAAAATACTAAATGCACATAACAAAGGAAAAATATTAAAAAGCTAAAGGTAAGAAGATCAAAAGCATATCTATAAGAATAAACTTGACTTCTGAATCTAAAAGCCAAAAGGGCCTAGACAAACATCACACAAACTCTAAGAGACCACAGATGCCAGCCAGCCCAGACCAATAATATCCCAGCAAAACCTTCAATCACAATAGATGCAAATAGTAAATATAGCACAATAAAATGAAACTTAACCAGTATCTGTCTATATATCTGTCTCTACAGGCAGCACTAGAAATAAATTTTCAGCCTGAAGAGATTAACAGCACCCTTTTAGCAAAGGGACAAGTAACCTCAGATCAATAAATCAAAAGAAAATAAAAACCGACACCATAACAAAATAAAAGGAATCAACAGACACAGATCAACAATTTTATCAACATCAATGTTCTCAGTTCCTCAATAAAAAGACACAGATAACAGACTTCCCTTAAAAACAAGATCCATTCATTTTCTGCATTCAAAAAACATACCTGAACTTCAAGGATAGACATTACCTCAGTGTAAAAGGGTGGGAGAAAAAACAAGCAAATGGACCCAACAAGTAAACCAGTGTAGTTTTTTTTGCTATAAGACAAAAGAGAATTTAGACCAAAACTAATCAGAAGAGATAAGGAAGGATACTACATTCCGATTAAAAAATCCACTAAGATGATATTGCAATTCTAAAAATGTATGCTTCAAACACAAGGTCACCCAAGTTCTTAAAACACTAAAAATAACCCCACATATTTACCCTCACTCAGAGATAATGGGTAAATTCAATACTCGACTCTCACCATTAGACCAGTCATCTAGAGAAAAACTAAGTAGAGAAATGCTGGAGCTAAGTCACATCACGAATCGTATGGACCTAATTGATATTTATAGAACGTTTCATTTAAATAGAAAAGAATATACCTTGTTCTCAGCAACTCATAGAACTTTTCCCAAAATTAATTACTGCTTGGAGCCTAACTAGCACTAGTTCTTTCAAGAAAACAGTGATGGGGTATGGAGTCAGCAGAGAGGCCAAGGTTTTTTTATCTTTGGCAATTCTGTCTACAACACTTTGCTATTCTAAGGCCAGAAACCACTGGCTTCTGGTAGTTAACATCTGCTGTTTTGCAGTGAGGTATTAATAAAGGAATTGGTAAAGTAATTAGCTTATTTTGGTTCTATAGTCCTTTACTTGGGAGCCCATAGCTGATCTGGAGAGAGGTTGGGAGTTAGTTACCTCCTTATGAACCAAGAAAAGAAAATTATGCTCACATAAAAATTACATTCACTCAGAATGAAAAGAGACTCTATTCATTTTACATACACATATACATACATACATACATACATACATACATACCTACATACATACAACATACATATATGTACACACATTCATACACACACATTTTCCTCGGGCCTGACCACCTGTCTCATCAATTCCACAAGTGTTCATGCATACTTATGTATACACACACCTATACTTTCACATGTATACATACATAATGTAGATGGAGCAAAAGCTCCCATGAGCAAGTTCCAATGATCAAGTGTCAATGTAGATAAAACTCATTCATTCTGGATAAAAAAAAAAAAAAGCTCCAATCTTGTTTTCCTTCGCACTTACTAAATGGCTTCTGACAGATTACATAATTGGACATGCAAAAAGAAAAAAGAAAGAAAAAAAAAGAAAAAAACTAAAGAGAAACTCAAAGAATTTACACTAAATCTATTTTCTGTTTTTGCATAATGTCCAACCCACACATAATTGGTAAAGACAAGTAACATGATTCCAAAAAATTACAGAAATAGTTGAGTTTGGTGGTATGGATGTTGTTGTTTTGATTTTAAATTTTTTTCATTAATTTATTTATTCACTTTATATCCCAATAGCACCCCCATTCTTCCTTTCCTCCCAGTCCCACCTTCACAAATACCTCACCCCATTACCCTCTCCACATTTCCTTAGAGAAGGGAAATCCCTCTTGGGAACCATCTGGCCCTGGGACATCAAGCAGGGTTAAGCATATCCTCTCCTTCTTTGACCCTCTCAGTCAGTCCAGCCAGAATAAGGGGATCCAATGCCAGACAACAGATCAGAGACAGCTCCTGTTACAATTGTTAGGGGAACCACATGAAGACCTTGCTGCACATCTGTTACAAATGTGTAGGTGAGCTTGTTCTAGCCCCAGCATGCTCTTTGGTTGGTGGTTCAGTCTTTGTGAGCCCCATGTTAAGTTGACTCTGTAGGTGTCTCTGACCCTTCTGGCTGCCTCAGTCATATGCCCCACTCTTCCACATGACTCCCAGAGTTACCCAGATGTTTGACTGAGGGTCTCTGCTTCTGTTTCCATCAGTTGCTGGATGAAGTCTTTCAGGAGACAGTTATTCTAGGCTCCTGTTTGCAAGCATATGTGTCACAAGTTAGGCCAGTCATAGTTGACCATTCTATTAGGCTCTGATCCACCTTTATCCCTGTGATTCTAGTTGTCAGGATGAATATTTGAGTTGAGGTTTAGTGGGTGGGTTGATGTTACCCTTCCAACACTGGAAGTCCACCTGACTACAGGAAGTAACCACTTCAGTCTCCATATCTGCTGCTGGCTGGAATCTCAGCTAGGGTCACCCCCATAGACTTCTTGGAATCTCTTCCATCCCAGGTCTCCAGCTATTCCCAGAGATGTCCCCGACGGTTTGCCATTCTCACTCTCAGCCTTTTCCCACATTCCTTAATCCTATACCTGATCCCTATCCACTTCCTTCCTCACTCTCTCTCTCACCTAGTTACCTCCCTCTACCCACCGCCAATGACTAATTTTTTCCCCTTCTGAGTGAGATTCATGCATGTTTCCTTGGACCCTCCTCATTATTCAGTTTCTTTGTGTCTCTGAATTGTACTCTGATTATTTTACACTTTATGGCTAATGTACACTTATAAATTAATATATACCATGCATGTCTCCCTGGGTTTGAGTTGCCTCACTCAGGATGATATTTTCTAGTTCCATCCATTTGCCTACAAATTTCATAATATCTTTGTTTTTATTAGCTGAATAGCATTCCATTGTGTAGATGTACTCCATTTTCTTTATCCATTATTTAGTTGAGTATCTGGGTTATTTTCAGTTCTTGGCTATTATGAATAAAGCTGCTATGAACAAAGTTGAGCAATTTTCCTTTTGGTATAGTGGAGCATCATTTGTGTATATGTCCAGGAATTGCATATCTGGGTCATAGGGTAGAACTATTTTCAATTTTCTGAGAAACTGTCAAATTGATTTCCAAAGTAGATGTACCAGTTTACAATCACACCAGCAATTAAGCAATGAAGTATTCGTGCTCCAAATCCTCTCCAGCAGGTGCTGTCACTTGAATTTTTTCATCTTAGCCATTCTGAGCAGTGTAAGATGGAATCTCTGTGTTTTTTGATTTGCATGCCTAATGACTAAGGACATTGAACATTTCTTTAAGTGCTTCTCAGCCATTAGTGACTCCTCTGTTGAGAATTCTCTGTTTAGCTCTGTATGCCAAATGTTTATTAAATTATTTTATTTATTTACATTTCAAATGTTGCCCCTTCCCAGTTTCCCCTTCCTGAGTGCTTCACCTTGCACCCCACCACTTTGCTTCTGAGTGGGTGCTCTCCCACGCACCCCCACATCACTCCTGCCAGCATCTGTTTCTCTGGGGCATTAAGTATTCGCAGCTGTGTGGGTTCATTACTTGTTCTTCCGTTCTATTCTTCTAATCAGCCTGTCTGTTTTTATGCCAATACCATGCAGTATTTTTATTTCAACAGCATCTTTATCACAAATATTTAATATTTCTCTATTAAATACAATACAATTAATCAACTTACTCTAAATAGTAAGCTATTCTTGCCTTTCCCTATTAACTTCTAAGCAGTAAAATAGTTAAAGTAAAAGACAACTATCAACTGCCAGGATTCAATCACCAACAGCATTAGTAATTTCTAAAAAATGATGACTTTGTGAACCAGAAATCTGGATGCTACTCTGTAACACGGATGGTGACCGCCTTGTATATCATTCACTGCTTCTGTGCAGCATGATCCTTGTTGTTAAAAAGAAAGTAACAAGATAATAATGCACACTTTTGTGTGCCACACAGAAATCTTGTGAGAATTAATTCTCAAAAAAGACTTTAGAACTTATTAAGAAAAGCACTTTAGAATATAAACACCATGCAATTGTTCTTATTACTGTTAGCTAGAAACATAATAGAAAGAAATAGCATGATTATTGTGGAACCTGAGTTAGTGTACCTTCATATGAATATGGATGAGTATTGATGAGTATTATTTTCCTGTCCATCATTATAAAAATATGGTTCCTGGTTGAACTGTTAGTGAAATGATGAGAAAATCTAAGGTGAATATTAGCAGTCTATTTTCATTTTGTTTTATCAAAATAATCTATTTTACAATTACTATTAACTTTCAATAACCTGCAGCAAAAATGATTTAAAGCTCAATATGTGCATTGAAATGTACTTGCTTTTTTAATATGTGAAAGCTGATTGAAATTTCATTTAAGCACAATTTCTGGATCACAGATTTTAAGCAAAATGAAAGGGAGTTAGGTTACCATTTAACATGGCTATAAAAATCATTTTTTTCAGTGACTGGAGGAACAGAAGGATTGGTCAAAGTAACTTTTATCTTCTTTGGGATTCCCTACAAGCTTGCTTTTTTTTTTTTTAACTTGGCTTAATGCATGCCACAATAATCAGGATTTTTTTTATGACTATTGCTCTGTAGTACAGCTTGAAATCAGAGATGATGATGCCTCCAGAAGTTCTTTGATTGTACAGAAATGATTTAGCTATCCTGGTTTGTTGTTTTTCCTTATGAAGTTGAGAAATGATCTTTCAAGATCTCTACAGAATTGTGCTTAAATTTTTATCATAATTTAATTGAATCTGAAAGATAGCATTTTTAAGATGGCCATTTACATTATTTTGATCCTACTGTCAATATTTATAAGGAAAATTGATCTGTAATTCCCTTTCATTTATGAGTCTGTATGATTTAGGTGTCAGGGTGACTATGGCCTTATAGAACGAGGTTTATAATGTTCCCTTCTGTTTCCTTTTAATAGAATGGTTTATTATCTCTTCTTTGAAAGCCTGATAGAATTGTGTTCTACAACCATCTGACTCTTGTTTTTCTTTGCTTTCTTTTTTTTTTTTTTGTGGTTAGGATACTTTTAGTGACTATTTCTATTTCTTTAGGGGCTATAGGATTATTTAGATTGCCTGATCTTGATTTAACTTTGGCAAGTGTTATTTATCTAGAAAATCATCCATTTCATTCAGATTTTCCCAATTTGTGGAGTATAGGCTTTTGAAGTAAGACTCAAAGATTCTTTGGATTTCTTTTTCCTTTCTGATTTTGTTGAATTGGATACTGTCTCTCTTCCTTTTAGTTAGTGCAGCTGAGAGTTTGTCTGTCTTGCTGATTTTCTCAAAGAACTAGCCCTAGATTTCCTTGATTCTTTGCATTGTTCTTCTTTCTAATTATTGCTTTCATCCCCGAATTTTATTATTTCCTGGCTTCTACTCTGTTTATTGTTGCTAGTACGAGAAATCTCTAATTTCTTTATGAAGACATTTAGTGCTATGAACTTTCCTGTTAGCACTTCTTTCGTTGTGTTCCATTAAGTTTAGGTATGATGTGCCACCGTTTTCAGTGAACTGTAGAAAGCCATTAATTTCTTTCTTTATTTCTTCTCTGACCTAGCAATCATTGAGTAGAGAGTTGTTTGGTTTCTAAGAGTTTGTAAGCTTTCTGTTGTTTCTGCTTTTGTTGAGGTGCAGCTTTAGTCCACGGTAGTCTGATAAAATGCAGAGAGTTATTTCAATTCTCTGTTATCTGTTGAGGCTTGCTTTGTGATGGAGTATATGATCAATTTTGGAGAAAGTTCCATGAGGTGCTAAGAAGAAGGTTTTTGTGTTTGGGTGAAATGTTCTATAGATATGTTAGGTTTATTTGATTCAACTTTTGTTATTTTCATTATTTGTCTAGTTTACATCTAGGAGACATATTCATTGGTGAGAGTGGATGTTGAAGTCTCACTCTATAAATACGTGGTGTTTAATGTATGATTTAAGCTTTATTAAGGTGGTTTTACAAATGTGGACACCCTTGCTTTTGGGGCATAGATGTTCAGATTTGAAACATTATTTTAGTACATTTTTTCTTTTGATAAGTATGAAATGTCCTGTCCCATCTCCTATGATTACATTTGGTTAAAAGTCTATATTATTATATACTAGAATGGCTACTCCAGCTTTCTTCTTATGTCCATTTTCTTGGAAAATCTTTTTTATTTTTCTTTCTTTGTTTGTTTTTTTTCTTTTCTTCTTCTTTTTTTGTATAAAAGCAAACATTTAATTGAGACTGATTTATAAATGCAGATAGACAGTTCATTATCATCAAAACAGGAAGCACGGCAATGTCGACAGACAAGATGCTGGAGGAGCCAAGACTTCTACATCTTGATCCAAAGGTAGCTATGAGCAGACTGTCTCCCAGGCAGCTAGGGAAGAGGGTGTCAAACACCACCCTTACAATGACACACTTTCTCCAAAAAGGCCACACCTACTCCAGCAAGGCCAGATCTCCTAATATTGCCAATTCCCATAGGCCAACCACATTCAAATCACTACAATGACTGAGAACAACATATTTCCTGGCACTAAATCAGGAAGAACATGATTGAAGAATGGATTAAGAAGTGATAGATCCTGCAACAGAAGTGGAAAAAGTTAAACCTAGATGTAGGTGAGCTAATTAGTCTGCAACATTATATAACGTTCTGGCTCTTTCTATGGCACTGAGGCTGTTTACTTTTCTAATTCACAAGCTTGAACGCATAGACAATGGGTTTGATCTGTCTTGCATCTTCACTATAGGATGTGAGATATACAATGTAGACAGGTCTGCCTTGAATACAGTACGATCTGATCTGCCTTTGCCTTCTTAGCATTAGGATTAAAGGTAAACACCAATACATTAAACTCTGTTTTCACCTAATATTTTCACTTTAAATATCCACTTGAAATAATACAGAATTACGCAACTATAATTTGAAATGTGAATATTCCATGTTATTTAAATAGTAGAACAATCTGCTATCAATACTCTGGAAGCAATGATTTAAGGAAGTAAGAGGTGCCATGTGTGTATGTGTATGTGTGTATATGTGTGTGTGTTTGGTATGTGCATTTGTGTGTGTGTTTAGACATTTATTTTTATAAAAATCATTCATGTAATATACAACTGATGAATCCCACAAGAAATCATATACTTGGATCCTAGTTATACTAAGAATTCTCTATTGTGAGATTTTCCTGTAGGACACTAAGAAACAAAAACCGCATGGTCTCATTAGACTGTAAAATTCTATATAACACCATATGTCACATTCAGCAAGATTTATAAATGTTGAATTGCTTTGAAGTATAGACTAGAGAATGATGTGATAGATTATCCATATAAATGTGAAATAAATTAGTCAAAATATTTCTAAGAGACCATTTATTCAGCATGTTTTAGTGGTAGAATGAGATCTATGTGGAGAAGAATGAATTATTTGTGCTTTGTATTCAGAAGGATGATGACCTGTTTTGAGGTGCAGAAAACCTGCTCAATTCTGAGCAGAGAGCCTATTAAGAAATCTACTTCTCGGGTGATAGTAGATGCAGGCGAGGGTGTGGAGAAAGAGGAACACTCCTCCATTGTTGGTGGGACTGCAAAATGGTGCAACCACTTTGGAAATCAGTCTGGCGATTCCTCAGAAAATTGGACATAACATTACCTGAGGATCCAGCTATACCACTCCTAGGCATATACCCAGATGTTCGAACATATAACAAGGACATATCCTCAACTATGTTCATAGCAGCCTTATTTATAATAGCCAGGAGCTGGAAAGAACCCAGATGTCCTTCAACTGAGGAATGGATTAAAAAAATGTGGTATATTTACACAATGGATTATTACTCAGCTATTAAAAACAATGAATTCGAGAGGTTCCTAGGTAAATGGATGGAACTAGAAATTATCATCCTGAGTGAGGTAAGCCAATCACAAAAGAACACACATGGTATTCACTCACTGATCATTGGATATTAGCCCAGAACTTTGAAATGCCCAAGATGCAACTCACAGGCCACATGAAGCTCATAAAGAAGGAAGACCAAGTGGGGGTGATTCGGTCCTTCTTAGAAGGAGCAACAAAATACTCAAGGGAGCAAATATGGAGACAAAGTGAGGGACAGAAACTGAAGGATGGCCCATCTGAAGACCTTTCCACCTGAGTATCCATCCCATGTGCAGTCACCAAAGTTAGATGCTGATGGGGAAGTCAGGAAGTGCATGCTGTTAAGAGACTGATATGGATGTCTCCTCAGAGGTCTTCAAGAGTCTGACATATTCAGAGGCAGATTCTCACAGCTAGCCATTGAACTGATAATGGGGTTCTCAATGGAGGAGTTAGAGTGAAGACTGTTGGAGCTGAAAGGGTTTTCGGCACCATGAGGAGAGCAACTATACCAACCAACCAGAGCTCCCAGGGTCTAAACCACCAGCCTGGGAGCACTTAGGGAGGGATCCAGGGCTTCAGCTGAATATGTAAGAGTGGAGGGCCCTGCTGGGCACAGGTGGAAGAAGAGAACCTTGACCTCAAGAAGGCTGGACGCCCCAGGGGGTGGGAATTTTGAGGGTGGGGAGGTGGAAGTGGGGGGGGTAGGTAGAGGTTACATCCACAGAGAAGAAGGAGGAGGGGTGATGGGATAGGGGGTTCCTGGGTGGGTGGGGGATGGGGTAAGGGGACAACATATGAAATGTAAATAAAACATCCAATAAAAAAATTTTAAAAAAGAAAAAAAAGAAAAAAAAGAAATCTACTGAACACAAAAAGGGTTGGTATTTTTACCACTTGATTTGTGGACAATTGTGCAACATTACTAGTCAATACAATCATGCTGTTAAGTGGAAAGAAACATTGAATTTCTAATATTCTCTATTACTTCATTGAACAAACTAAACATAATTGCATTTATTAGGTTGTGTCATTTTATTCTGCAGGGACAGTTTTTAAGCATGAAACTAAATATAAATGTGATTGTTGAGGCAGGACACATCGTTAGTTTGGTATAATGGCATTCCGTTCCATGACGGTATATTTGCACCCGTGTTGCCATTGGGATGATTCGTGTAATTGGGAACATCTGTGATATTTAACAGTAATCTAGCATGCTCCTATGAACTAGGTATTCTGCATTCAATAGTTTTAAAACACATAGAAGAAATACAGATTTGATCTTCAGTAAATGGTGTTGAACTATTGCTGTTTTTTGATTTGCCTGTTTAGAAGATTGTCTACTTCTTCAACTTACTTTATACGTATCAGGTAAGTCCTTCTAAAACCTCTTGTTATTAACCCTGGGCAGACTTTGTTTGGATCTTTGTATTTTCATGTATTCTGCTTCTAAACAATATTATTTGCATTAGAAGTTTAAATCATTGAAATAATCTCTTAATATCCTTAGTGTAAAGGCCATGATATTACATAACATTCATTTAAATTTCAATTTTATATATTTTAAAAAGTAAATGTAAACCATGAAGAGAATTTCCTTTGATTTTTTTTCTAAATCTTATTAGAAGAAATGTGTGTAGCTTGGCTTTTAGTAAGAATTCTTTTACAAGCCTGTCTAAAATCTTGATGAAACTGAAATTTCAGAGTCATGTCTTCTGAAAACAGTCTGTCTTCAATTCACTTCCTGTCTCAAACACAATCTGAAAATAGTTATTTTCTTTAAACTCTCCTACCCAAGAAACAAATGTAGGATATTGATAATAGTAATTTTTATATTTATAGCTCAAAAAAACAAGTATTTATATTTATTTAGTTGCAAGGTCCCCTGATATTTAAACATTATTATTCTGCTATGTTGTCCATGTATTCAAATTTTACCTCACCAGCAGTTCCATCATCTACTGGTAATTGAAATTTATGACAACTCTTCTGTTCTTCCCGACCTAAAAGTTGTTAACATTCTTACTTGTAATTGAAGAAATGAACCTTTGTAATGCAGGTATATTCTATAATAATGTTTTATAATAATATTTTAAATTGTCTATACACAGCAAAAGTTTTGGTCATTTAGTTTTTCTAGTATGAATTTTCCTAATGTAGAAAGATACATCATTTACCTTTGGGTTTCATTGATGTTTATTCCCCTTTAATTTAAATTTATTTTCTCATAACATCACCTAAAGGCATTTTATATATCTCTGCCTCCACTCTATTTATTAAATCACTTCACTAGATCCTACATTTTTTAGTTTATAACAAGGCAATCAGCTATTTCCAGCTATCTCCATCATCAATAAAAGTCATAATAAAATATGGTGTGAGAGATGGGTCTTTCAGAGAAATGCCATCAGGATTACATGACTTCAAGAGTTCATAAAATAGAAATTATTTCCTCTGAACTATCTGAAACTCAGAATATGTTTCTGAGAAATTATGTGCTGGAAGTGAAGCTCCATAGCTCAAAATTTCTTAGCATGTGAAAACCCTGGGTTCTGTTCTCACAACCAAGAAATAAAAAAGGTGTCCAGTTGTTTGAACTCTTACTTCTTAAATAAAATAGTCATTCAGATAATCAAGGTTCATTTCAATAAATGTGGATTTTAAAAGCCAAATGGATCTTGCTCTAAATATGTAGTTTGGGCTTTATTTTAGACTGTCTGCAATTAATCAAAAAAGGATAGTCTACCTTAACTCACTCATATTAGAAATGAATAAAGTGCATTATTTGGCTCTATGGGTTTTCCAGATCATCACAAAAAACAAGAAATAGTGGTTACACTCATAGACTTAAAACGTTATTATGTTTTTAATAAACATGAATTATAAAGAAATACAAACAATCTGTAGTTAAAATATTATGTTTACAATAAACCTTCTGTTATCCAAAGCTACACACAGTATATACAAACATATAAAACTTTAAGACAGGAAGTGATTTCATGTGCATATCTTGAACTTTAGTTTTCTAATTGCAGCACACATTAGATAGAACTGTTATTTGTCTTGACTGATCTTTCTTCCCCATTCAGTATTTTTTGAGCCAGAAGGTAGCAGTGGAGAACTGTGTTTCACAAACAACATATCTTATAGAAATTGGCATTCATGACTCACTATTGAAATTTGTAGTATCATGTTTAGTTTCAATTTCTTTCAAGACTCTATCAATGTGTGGACATCATCTTCCTCATCAGGGATCTTTATCTGACTACTATTTTGGAAATTACTCCCTTTCAATTACTTATGTCTGAGACATTTTCTCTTCTGTTGTGTATACAATTCTGTTCAATTAGATGATATGTTTAGTTATTGAAGCCACTGTGAATATAAGCATTTCATAAAAAAATTTTCACTAAGGTGCAAACTAACTTGCAATACTGAGATTAGACAATGCTAAATATTGAATAAGTCCTTAAAAATATTTGAAAAAAGATAGAGATGAACAATCATGAAACTGAAAACCCATGTGTCAAATGACTAACATGCCTTCATTAATCAGAACAGGTGCTGACTCACATCTTCACATGAGAAGAATATGAGTTCTTGCCAGTCAAGTAACATTGATGAGGAAATGTTCATGGGAAGAATTGGAACTTGCTACATAAAATATTCATGCATTGGTTAAAGTTATTAATACTAATTTTCTATGGCCAAAAAAGAAGAAATGCTTTCCTAGATGTAATTTTAGTTTAATATCTTTTATAGATTTATTAGAACAAAACAGAAATGAAGAACCAATCAGTGAATATAGAGTTCATTTTGCTTGGACTGTCAGATGACCCTCAACTACAAATTCCAATTTTCCTGTTTCTGTTTTTCAATTACATCTTAAGTTTGATGGGAAACTTCATGATCATCTCCCTCACTCTACTGGATCCCCATCTTAAGATTCCCATGTATTTCTTCCTCCGGAATTTTTCTTTTTTAGAAATTTCATTCACCACAGTGTGCATTCCTAGGTTCTTGATAAGCATTCTCACTGGAGACAGAACAATTTCCTACAATGCTTGTGCAGCTCAATTATTCTTCTTTTTCTTACTAGGAAGCACAGAGTTTTACCTCCTGGCTGCCATGTCCTATGATCGCTATGTAGCCATCTGCAGACCACTGCACTACCCCATCATCATGAATAACAAAGTGTGCTACCTACTGGTCCTCAGCTCCTGGGTGACTGGGTTCTTAGTTGTATTCCCTGCTTTGCTCTTGGGACTCAAACTGGATTTCTGTGCCTCCAAAATAATAGACCACTTCCTGTGTGACACTTCCCCTCTCCTGCAGCTCTCTTGCACAGACACCCATTTTATTGAGTTATTGGATTTCGCTTTAGCTGTCATGACACTTGTTATCACCTTAATTTTAGTGATTCTCTCCTATACACTCATCATCAAAACCATTCTAAAGTTTCCTTCAGCTCAACAACGGAAAAAGGCCTTTTCCACCTAATCCTCACACATGGTTGTTGTCTCCATTACTTATGGGAGTTGTATCTTCATGTACATGAAAACATCAGCCAAGGAGAGGGTGACTTTAAATAAAGGTGTCTCTGTTCTCAACACTTCTGTGGCCCCTTTGCTAAACCCTTTCATTTACACTCTAAGGAATCAGCAGGTCAAGGAAGCTTTTAAATATGTACTTCATAGATTTTGTCCTCTACAAAACAGTGAGACAAGTTTTAGACATAAATAACATGCTTTTGAAACACTAATGAGAAAATAGATAGCAATTCTTAATTACATTGGTTGTGATGTGACCCATTTCATTCATTGAGGATTTAAATCACATTATGCTTGTCCACTCCAGATGCTTACATTGTCTATAATTTCAGCACATTTCCTTAACTTTAGAATATGACTACCTTCTCAAAACCAGAATCTTAAGCTTTATGTATATGGATAAATTCTCTTCTTGTACTTTTTATGTCTAATTCAACTGAAACTTGCTAGATTTTAAAAATTCTCTGGGCTACTTTGTACATTGTATAGGACAGAGAAGAGATAATCATTATGTAAAATAGTTAAAGTTGTCATAACAAATTAAAATTTTTAATATTTTGAATAATGAAAATAATAGCCTAAGATAAAAGATCACTCATGATGAATATTGAAGCATTAACCAGGAAAACATTTAAGAGTCTGTGGTGAGTGACATAAAATATGCCAGGTAGTTGGAATGTTGCTGAAATCATTCCCTTGTATAAGTATATTAATGGAAGATATGTAATTTTGTAAAGTTAGATAATATATTGCTTTAAGATAATTCAACATCATAATTTGTTGACAATTGCCATATTGGATTACAATTTCTAAATTTTGAAGAAGATGGTAATCCAAAATAGAAATTCTTCCATTTACTATTTGTTTGTATCTGGATTTGGAGAAATGTCTATCTATTAAATAAAATTTAGTAATTAAAGTGTTATTATCAATTTTTCCTGTGTTAATGTTTATAAATAATACATATCTTAAAATACTATTATATAATCACTTTAAACCAATGCTAAGGCACATGTTCATACTCATGTAACTAGAGGGTACTATAGCGAATTGTTCCCTCTGACTATTCCAGTCACTGTATACTACTATCCACCTCAATCTGGAGCTCTTGAGTAACTGTACATTAGACTCACCTTTATGAATTCTCATAAAATGCAACATCCCAGCTTTCTGTATTCTTCGGTTTACGAGTTTCAGTTCCCTATACTTTTTCATGCATCTCCTCTGATTTTTGTAGCAGTGTGGCCACTGTGATCTTCTCATGGCCAACTTTTCCACTCTTTAACTCAATAGCTGCTAATTTCATTTCTTGAGCAATCAATCTAGAATAATGAATGATTACTTCAATGGTTATAAGTGAGACAAGAAAGTACAGTTCCTGAAATCTCTCTTTTTTATTATGCCTTTATAGAAAAATTAAATAGAACATCTGCTTGATAATCAGCAATTATTCATGAGCAACTGTATCATCATATCTTGAAAATTAAACTGTATAGGCCAATTCTTTAGGCAAAACTGCCCACAAAATTGTCTTTAGTGAATAAGAAAGAAACTATTTAGGTGTACAGTCAACATTCTGCTTTTCATCACTTGAGCTGGAAATTAGGACTCAATTCACGTACTTTTCTTCAGGTTCCAACACTCAAACCCTTGTAGAGAGGAATAAAGGGAGCTAAAGTCTGAGAGTTGCTGGAAGAATATTTAAGGAAATAATATGAAGTTGAAACCCTGCCTAATATAGAGAAATGTTAAAGGTGTTCGATAACAGGTTTTCATCTTGTCTTGAAGAAATCTTTCCAGTAATCTTTGCAGTCATATAGACTATTCTTAAACTCTTAGTAAAATCAACTACAGATCCCAAGTCAGACCATCATTTTAACCTCCTTGGTCTTTCTAAACAGTAGTCTCAATTTATCACCCAACTTTCCATTTTGTATAAATCATTTCATTGACTGTTAATTAACAGCATAAAGAGAAAAAGACTCTGGAAGACAGTATTCCAGTTTTTCTTCTGTTTTAGAACACAGCTACAAAAGCCATATTAATGTTGACCTGGTAATTACTTGCTCTGAAATGGATCTTTGACAATAATCAAAGAAGTATGTGGACAGAACAGTTAGAATGTGCCCGTTCTCTTTGAAAAACAGAAACAGAAACAAAAACAGAAAATAAAAATATTTCATACATGGTAAGTCATGGCTTCTGTCACCTGCTCTGCTCAGAGCTGAAGACAGATTGTGACAAACAAGATACATTTGGCATTTTCTTGTTAAACAATCCTACATTTGTAGGTCCTTTTAAAATTTATGGACATTTGAATGCTTAAGTCTCTAATGCCCATCATGTTATTTTAGATATTTCATATGCTCTGGTGAGAAATGTTGTCCAACAGGGTAGAGTCAGTTTTTCTTTGTAAAAGTACATCTAACTTAGGACCAGCCCAAGAGAAACACATCTAGAATTAAGATCCATTCATTTTCCATGTGAAATAAGACCTCTGGTCTAGGATTATCTGAAATAAACTAGTTTTCCCCAACAAATGACACACCTTTGAAAGAGAACTCCTCCTGTGCTCATGTGTTCATTCATCCACCCTGACTTCTGCAAACAGAGCTCTAAAAATTTTGCTTTGTATAGAAGTCAAAAAATTAAAACTGCTTCTTGACAATCAATGTTTATTTTTATTGTTTATAACATTAGAAGTATATAATTCAATACCCAGTACAAGAAATATGCTAATTTCAATACAGAATTATGATTTAGACAATTTTCAGTATTATGAATGTCAGGAGTTTTTTCTTCCATCCTTTTCTCACCTGGATATATTAGCCAAATTTACGAACTACAGAAATTTAAAATTCAAGTATTAGAAAATTAAATTAGTCTCTATGTACTAGCGGGATTAAGGGAACATGACACTCTAGAGAAATGTTATGCTTTTTCTTTGTGATTTTGTAGATGATTATAAACATGTTTACTAAGGTACTTTGTAGTTAAGCTCTTTTTATTACTGCATAAAAATAATGATAAAAAATCCAATTGATGGTGATTCTCATATTGATCTTAATAATACTCTAATTGTCTAGGATATTAAAATTCCCAACAATGAAGCTCTCTGGAGAAATCAAAGTCAAACTCCAGATAATAGGGCTCAGACTTTTAATAGTCTGAAATGTATTTAATAATAATGATGTAAATCATGTTTATTATACTAAACAAATGAAGATTTTCTTGTTTTTCTTAGGAGAAGTATCTAAAATTCAGTCAACTAAACAGCAATAAAAAATCCAGTCTCTTCTAAGTAATATACATGCTGAAAGTATATAAATATGAAAAAAAAAGTTTTTAAATGAAATTCAACCACTATCTAAGAACTTCATATTTAGTGAGACTGTTTTTCAAAAGTAATAAAAGTATATATCTACAATCATAAAATTAGTAAGTTCATACCTAGCAGATCAGCCTCATGACAAACATGCTTTTTTGCATCCTTCAAAAGGAAGCCATAAAACAACCCTAAGTTAATTAGGGTTGCAGCTGAACAGTGCTAAATTCTTCTGTATGAACTGTGTCATACATAAGCATAATCCTGCTACTGACATGCTACTTATTTTAACTCATAGTCGTAAAGGAGTTAGTCGGTGGGCACTTGATCAAATGACCATAATAGCAGAATTATGGGGCAGATGGACAAATACTGTGTGAAGTCAAGATACAAGGATCACTGGAGTTTGTTACTTTTACATGCATCAAGATGCCATTTCAGGGAATAAGTCAGACAGTGATAGAGCAGAACAACCAACATTCTCTTCTGGCTTATACACACTCACACAGGCACACAAACCTGTACAGTCACATTCATATATAATACACACATACTATATCATACACATAACACACATGCACCCACATAATATACCACACTATACATACACACACACACACACACACACACACACACGGAGAGAGAGAGAGAGAGAGAGAGAGAGAGAGAGAGAGAGAGAGAGAGAGAGAGAGATCCTTAACATGAAATTCTTAAAAGATAAGTCTTACATGATACCTATTATAAAGTAAATATTTTAGATTAATTATATAATTAAATACTCAATGTACATAGTAGAAATTATTTAGTTGTTTTCTTTTGCAGTCAAAAAAAGAGAAAAAAGTAATATGCATTAGGTTATACAGACTACTGAGTGTCAAAAATCAAAGCTTAAATCAAGGAATAATGCAAAACATAGAATCTTTAATCTTTGGTTTAAATGTGATTATTAATGAATCATAGATGCATGTTTCCATGTAGAGGTGTTTATTTTGTATACTTGGGTGACAGTTAACATAAGAACGTAAGACAGTTGACATAAAAAATGATGTTTCTGAGTTGGATTGTGAAACTATTCTTCCACTCGCTTATATATATTGATAGCTTACAACTATAATAGCATTTTTGTATATGTAATAAATCAAAGGTACTATTTTAAGACTCAAAATAAGTAATAATTATGTTGATCTATTTACTAACTAAATAAAAAGGAATGCAGAAGCCTACATGAATTATAAATATGTTATTAATTAAAATAAAAAGTATTAAAATAAGATATACCTCATGGTTCCATCCCTATGAAATTTCAGAATAGAGAATTATTACACACAAAAAATTAACAGTTCTGTCACTGCCAGTGTTTTTCTGGAGGATTTTATATAATTGTGGAACTGGAAATTAATGTGAGTGATGTGTTCATCTCTTCATAATATCAGCAGGTTGACAATTCCTCTTTCCAGATACATGAACCACAAGTAACAGAGGTCAGTGAATGTAGTTGTAAGGCATTTCTCAACTCATCTTCCTGGGTAGTAGTCAAGAGAAAACCAAGTGGGAGGCCAACAAAAATATATTGAAAATGTAAGATTCTATTCCAGAAGAAGATGCATGCATCCTTTGACCTAAGTGAAAACTGAAATAAGTCTGGTCTACCTTTGGGGGGAACACAAATGATCACTTACTACTTAAGTTGGTCCTCTGACACTCTTATGTCAGAAACTTAGCTCCTCAATGCATAGGTGTTGGGAGGTGGGACTGAGAAATAAGCTTGGATCATTGAAGTAAATTAATCCATTTTTCACAGGTGTAGGTAAATTATCACAACTCTTTCCTTTACTTCTGCTCTTTGTCACCAGTTAAAGGTCAACGAGACTCTTGTTATGGAACCACCATATTTGGGATGGGGCTACCAGTCAAGGGAAGGACCTTAGATGAAACGCCCAACAGTAGGGAGAGGGAACTTACAGAGCCCACCTTCAACAGGAAGACAGAACATCAAATGAGGGAGGGGTTGCCATCCCACAGTCAAAACTCTGATCCATAATTGTTCCTGTCTGAAAGAACTACAGGGATGGAAATGGAGAGGAGCCTGAGGAAAAGAAGGTCCAGGCACATGCACAAAGTGGGATCCAGCCCAAGGGGAGGTCTCAAGGCCTGACACTATTGCTGAGGCTATGGAGCGCTCACAAAAAGGGACCTATCATGACTGCCCTCCTAAAGACCCAACAAGCAGCTGAAAGAGTCAGGTGCAGATATTTGCACCTAATCAATGGACAGAATCTGCTAACCCCTGTGGTTGAATTAGGGAAAGGCTGAAAGAAGCTGAGGAGGAGGGTGACCTTGTGGAGGAGGGTGACCCTGGAGGAGGATCAGCAGTCTCAATTAATCTGGAACTTCGAGATATCTCAAACAATGGACCACCAAAAAGACAGCGTACACCAGCTAATATGCGGCCCCCAACGCATATACAGCAAGGGACTGCTGTGTCAGTGTTAAATCAGAGATGATATACCTAATTCTCAAGAGACTGGAGGCCCCAGGGTTTTTAGAGGTCAGGTCGGGTGCCGGTTGGGGACATCCTCGAGGAGACAGGGAGTAGGGAGAAAGTATGGGATGTGGAAAGGTCAGAGGGTAAACAGGGGGATGCAGAATAAAATATGGAGTGGAAAAAATAAATATAAAAAATCAGCTAAAACAAAACCGGTTGCTTTATAAATTATTTGATCTTGAGTAAATGTACCTTAAGAAGCCCAACTTTACTTAAGTTTCATAAATAATAATAGTTTTTGTTTGGTTTGGTATTTCAAGTTTCTGAGCACTTACCAGGGTAATGTGCATTGGGGTTTTTGAAGAAATTGTTTATAGTAATCTTTGAAGGGGCGTCTTCTTAAACACGTTTTTGGGTGTGCGGAAGACATTTGGATAGCATAAAAACTCACATTACCAAATCTCATGAGAATGTTTATTCCCTCTTGTCTCTTTTATTTCAGCAACAGGATCAGGAAAATTCTCAAATAGCATGAATAATTCATTTTGTGGCCATGTCAATAATGACTAGGAAGTGACTTAAAATACACTAGACAATGAAGATTACCCTCACAGTGAGAAAAACAAACAAATCATAGACTCTGGTGTAGAGTCAGATGGATTCAGAGTCAAAGAGTGCCTGTGCTCAAGTCAGCATTATGGTAGGACAGTTAGAGATGAAGAATCAGATCATCTTGTTCAAGTATGACAGTGCATTTGTTCCTTTAAGGTAATCTTCTTATGTTTCAAATAATATCTGTATTTTAAAGATTTTGATGAATCTATTTTGAATTTAAATAGATCAAAATAAGTAAAATTCCTGCTATGTCTATTGTAAATTATATTTTTTTATGCTTCACGATATTTTTATTCAACAATTTGAATTTTACTCAAGAGGACAAGAAGAAGAAAGCAGACCATGGAATAACAATAATTTAAAAATGAAAGTCATTTTTATATTAACTTGATACTCATGATTGCTAATATAATTAGATGAAGTTTCACTCATAGATTCAATTTCTAGCATAAAATTTGAGATAGTATGTCCAGGAACAGTTTATGAATGTAACTGTTGAAGTTCAACAAAAGTATGCTCTTAAGTGTTTAATTCCTAATTTTTGTGTTTTAGCTGTCATTGGTGTCATGAGGCTATTTGTATAAATCTGAAAACTATGTAAGAGATATCTTGACAATCATCTGAATGTGAAAGAAATGTCCTACAGAAATAACATTTCCTTTCCCTTGTTATTGTGGATGCATCACCTCTGCTCCTTGTTCCAAAGGACATGCTGAATCTCTCACATTTCTTCTGTATGTCTTACTTCCTCTTCTTGTAGTATCTTGTCTTACTTAACCTTACACCTATGATAATGTCTCAATTTACTTTCCTTGAAACATCTCTTGATATTTTTAAAAAGTAGTTTATCATTGAATACCTATTTTAGTACTTATATTAGTATTAAAATATTTTATTTGTTAGTATTAGTGAATATTTTAGAGATGGTAAGTGATCATCTTGATAGTCTTAAGAAAGAAAGTATTATCAGATATTGTCTTGACTATCATAAAAATTAATTTGTTTATGTGTTTGGTAATGAAGATTCCCCAGGAAAAAAACTTTCTGTAAAACTATCATTACTTTTAATTCTCACCTTCAGTATGTTTCCTGTGAATAAACCTAGCAATTATATTTCTTGCAGGGAATGGGTAAGTTTTATTTTTTATAATAAAATAAAATATAAAAAGATGAAACAAGTAGTAACATATTGGGATTGAACAAAACAGAAGAAAATGAGACCAAAAGAAGGTAAAAAGAAACAAAGACACCATTGTTCCTACATTAGGGAATTCTATAAAACACTACAGTTGAAGTCATTATATATGAAGATGATCTGTTGTAAACCCATGCAGGGCCTAAGCTTGCTGCTTGAGTCTCTGTGAGTAACTGTACTCATTGATTTAAAGAACCTTGTTATCCTCCTTTCCTCAATTTCCCCTGGCTCTTACACTCTTTCTATCTCCACTTCCTTGAGGTTCCTTGAACTCTGCCAGAAGTGATTTGATGCAGACATCTCATTTAGAGCTGAGTGTTCCAAGGTCTCTCACTCTATCTATAATGTCTAGCTCTGAGTCTCTCTGTTTGTTCCCATCTGTTGCAGGATGAAGTTTTTCTGATGATGGCTGAGGAAGGCACTAACCTGTTTCCCCAGCCCAAGTCACAATTTTATTTCTTAATACCACTGTCAAGGTATACTATATAGTTATCTACTTGTTAATAAAACCTCTGGAGTTATGTGCACACTCTTTCCATGAGAAGTATCAAACTTGGTACCTTATACAGACTACAGAAGGACTGCAATACTGATCTGTGACCTCAGTTCCTTAACATCTTTTTACTTGAAGGGTAGCTAGAGATTTTAGGTTTCCTAAAACTTATGCTGCACAGGGATACATTGTGCTTTTGAAACTTAGCTCCTGATTT
The DNA here is from genome assembly GCF_004785775.1 of Grammomys surdaster. Taxonomy (NCBI): domain Eukaryota; kingdom Metazoa; phylum Chordata; class Mammalia; order Rodentia; family Muridae; genus Grammomys; species Grammomys surdaster. The sequence goes on from NW_021620026.1 coordinate 542,322, forward strand.
TCAAACCACACAGACATAAAAATTAGTGGTATTTTAAACATTTAATCAAACAAGGGAAATGTATAAGAACTAGTAAATGGTGGAGAAAATTTGTATACTTGTTTCTCTTACTTAGGAATTCAGATTCATTGACATTTTCCTCCAAGTTCATGATTCATCTCTAAAATTCTTTATCTCAATACATTCCCATGTGGCTTTGTCTTGGTATTGCCTGCCATCCCTAAAACCCACAAATAAACATATTTCTATGCTTTCATTTTTTTTGGTGTTTTTCTACCCCAATATTAACTTTTAACACTTGTTGCATTCTCAATACTGCCACTCCAGAAGACAACCACAACACTTTATTATTAACAATGGCTTTACTAGACTATTTCCACTGACTTGATATTGGAATAGAGGGTACCTAGAGTACAGGGTAACAATAGAAATTAAAGCAGATGATTTATATTAAAAGTGCAAAGAAAGCACTTCCTAGGCTTCATTTAGGCTTCTGATATAAGACCATGGTCATGAAACTATTGATATCCTTCAACAGAATTAGTTACAGCAATTGATGATAGTATTTTATATTCGGACCTGAAGATGACATGTGTGTGTGAGTGTGTATGTTTGTATGTGTGTGTGTGCGCATGTGTGTATGTTTATGTGTAGGGGATCAGGAAAGAAGGGAAGGGGAAAGCTGAAAATACACACTAATGTTATTCAAGTGACTTTGGATTTGTATGCAAACATTTAATATTTTATTCAATCAAGATAAAGAACAGAAACAAAGTAACATCCTAATTTTAAGGTTTAAGCAAGGAAGAAAAAAGTATTTCTCAGTTCCTTTAATTTCACCATGTGAATTCATATAAGAGATAAACAAATAATATTGTTATATGTTATTCATAATTAAGATGGTAAATTAATACCTTTTATTTTTGCACAGATACTGTAAAGCTATAAACAACTATTTTTCCAGTATATCCCTCTTTACAGACAATGCTCTGTTAGAAAACTGGCTTTTTAATTATTGATGGTACTTCAGCATTAAATATTATTATTATAGTTCTGTAGTTATAACCTCCTTCCCCACACTTTATTTAGACCAGCTAAAAGTCAGAGGGTCACAATGAAGAACCATACAAGGCTGACAGTTTTCATTATAGCAGGCTTGACTGATGATCCACAGTGGAAAGTTGTGTTATTCGTCTTCCTGCTTCTTACCTATCTGCTCAGCATCACTGGCAATCTGACCATCATCACACTCACACTGGTGGATACTCACCTGAAGACACCCATGTATTTTTTCCTTCGAAATTTTTCGTTCTTAGAGTTTTCCTACACTACTACATGCATTCCCAAATTGCTTGTTACTATGGCAACAGGGGACAAAACCATTTCTTATGGTAATTGTTTGACTCAAGTGTTTTTTGCTTTCTTATTTGGAGCATCAGAATTTTATTTGCTGGCAGCCATGTCCTATGACAGATATGTAGCCATCTGCAAGCCCTTGCATTATATGACCATCATGAACAATAAAGTCTGTGTGCAGCTGGTCCTCAGTTGTTGGCTTGCTGGCTTTTTTGTCATCTTTCCACCACTCCTGTTAGGCTTGAATCTTGACTTCTGTGCTTCCAACATTGTTGATCATTTCTACTGTGACACAACTCCACTCCTTCAGCTTTCTTGCACAGACACACAGCTCCTGGAGACGATGGGATTTGTCTCAGCTTTGGTGACACTCTTACTCACATTGGTAATGGTGATCATATCCTACACCTACATTGCTATGACAATTCTAAAAATTCCTTCAACTGAACAGAAGAAGAAGGCTTTCTCTACATGCTCTTCTCACATGATTGTGATATCCCTCTCATATGGCAGCTGCATCTTCATGTACCTTAAACCTTCAGTCAAGCAGAGAATATCTATTTCCAAGGGAATTTCTGTGCTCAACACCTCAGTGGCTCCACTTCTGAATCCTTTTATCTACACCTTGAGGAATCAGCAAGTGAAAAAGGCATTCATTAATACAATCCACAGGATTGTATCGTTCTCAAAGAAATGACAATATTATTTCATTATATGAAGGAAATGAAGTAAGGAAATTCATATATTAACAAAATTTTGAAGAAGATTCTCATTTTGTTTGTTTGTTTGTTCTTCTTTTCACCATACATCATTTCAAGGTACCTTTTCAAAGAAAATATTTGATGTGAGCAAGAAAATTTCTCTTCTATTTTCCAAGACATAATTAACCTATGTATCCTCTTAATTATAGAGAAGTTAAATATATATTTTCAAAGTCTCTCCAGTCTTTTAGAATTCAAGTTATAACTTACGAACATGACAAAAAAACTAGAATGTCATCACAGGATGTAGAAAGCCTGAGTTTGAGTCCTTAAACCATCACCAACAACAACAACAAAAAACAACTAAATTTCAGTTTTAAATTCCAGTTAAAAGTAAAAAAAATATTTAATTTACATGATATATGACACAAGTATAATGTAAAAGTTATTATATTATCATATACTTATGATCATGAACACACAAGGTAATATAATATTAACTAGAATTTTACCAGTTTTCATGTATATTTTACTAAAATTAAGAGAATATTATACCAGGTTTTGTCCATCTTTTTTTGATACTTGTGTAAACAAAAGTTCTCAGAAGTTGTTGAACATTCCATGAAAAAAATCACTCATTTTCTTGCTTTAAAATTATTATTATTATCATCATTATTATAATTTTATTCATTCACTTTACAATCTACTCACTTTCCCCTCCTGATCACCCCATACAATTCCTCCCACATCCCTCTTCCTCTTCTCCTCTGAGCAGGTGGGGAACCCTCGGTATTTCTCTACCCTGGCCCATCACTCATTTTTTTATGGGTGCAGTTTCATTTATATTTTGCAAGTAGATTTTTATCTTTTTTAAGAAGAAATATTTTAATCATATTTGTATACCTTGAATCAGCAATGAAATATATATATTCATATTTATATTCTGAAACCTTCCAAATTCTTTTTGTTTGATGTAAGATATCATTTAAGTTAGCTGGAAAGTATTTTGATTGTTTATTAAATACCAACAATGCTTAGGCAGCCTAGAAGATGAGAATTCATGGGTCCAGCTAATGGCATTTCTGGGAGGCACAGTCTTACAGCCAACTCTGTTTTCCTCTGATTCTTACAAACATCCCTCTCTTCTGCAAGTAACTTTGACCCTTTGGCAAAGCAGTTCTGTGATAGATATATCTACTGGGACTGAGCACCACAATTTCGGATTTTCATCCACCATACTTTTCCGTAAATATTTTCACATGTTGAAAAGATGTTTCCTTAAACAAGGTCAAGTATAATGATCTGTGAGTATAAAAACAAATATTTGTAAGTCTCATCAGCATGAATAACTACACATGATCTGAATTAGGGAAACACCAATAGACATGCTAACATTGAAGTGAGAAAGTTCAGGGTGTCACACCACTAAACAAATAACTACAGTAATCAAGGTATGCTGAGATCTGGAGAAATAATCTTCCATGAGAAAAGGCACAGCAATTGGTTAGCGAATTACAAAAGATCAGCCCTGAATAAAAATTTAATTATTCATTATATGCCTTTAGGAATATATGTATTTTATGTGTATATGTATATTATATGTTTATACATGTACTATTCATCATATATACATATATATACATATATAGATATATATGATGTACATATAAAGAATTAGGGACCATAATTTTGAAAGAGCAAGGGAGGTATTTGAAAATGTATGGGAAAAAAAGGGGAGACATAACTGATGTGATTATATTATAGTTTCCAACAAATTTTAAATATAAAATGAGAATGATAACTCAATGTATTTATTAGTTTTATCCATTTTAATCCAAACAAAATTATAACACCTTTTTCCCTTTCTCCCTCTAAGTCCTCTCATTTCTTTTCTCACTCTCAAATTCACAGCTACTTTTATTTTATTATTATTATTACACACACACACACACACCACACATATGAACAGAAGTATATATATGATATATGGCACACATGTCAACCTCCCGGTATGTTGATTTACATTCCATCAGTGAAAACAAGGCATTTTAAGAATTAAATCTTTTTACAAGATTTTTCTGGTATAGGTTAAAGTCTGTTGGAGACTCAAAATTAACTTTCTGTATCCTAATGGAAATCTTTTAAAAATAAAGATAATAAGCAGTATTTTTATATATATTTTATTGTCCTCTTTAATAAATATATTTAACTTCTAGACATTGTATTTTTAATAAGACTTTTTTGAAAATCTGTGAATCTTTTGTGCTACAAAACACTTTTAATTTTAGAAAATGTGAAAATGATTCATCATTTGAAAGCTGGGACCTTTTAATGCAAACCTAAATCTTTAGAAAAAGTAGAGATCTATGATTAGTCTTTAGAGGGTATTTAGATAAACAGAATGAAAATTCCACTTCAGGCTTATCTGGGATTATATAGAATGTTTTATATCAAGTCATTAACTGTTCTAATTTTAATTTTAAGAATCAACTGGATATTTCTGATTAGCAGATTTGCTTTCCCAGATTATATGTATATCACATGATCATGGTAGATAAGATTGTATATAACAGTAAACTAATGATGAAAGAGGCCATGACTTTTAAAAAGGTAAGGATGGATATAGATGAGAGTTTGGATGGGGAAAAGGGATGGAGAGATTATTTAATTATATTCTAATCTTTAAGCAAAAGAAATCATTCTTTTAAAGATTTCAAAATTCAATCAAATTTTTTGTTGATATCAATAGATAAGTATGCAAGCAGTGGTGGTGCTCAAAGATATAGGGAGAGCACACTAGATTCAGTCGTTCAGATGACAGCTGAGAGAAAAGGAAAATATAACTCAGTATTATTAAAATAAAAATAGATGTTAAGCTTCTACCAACTAAACAAATGCCTGGGTCCTTGGCAAACCGACATCTTGTCACTCCTGGAACTGATATCTATGGTCCAGACTGTTTAGGACTTAGTTCCTACTACTAAAGCCTTCTTTAGGGTGTTGATGGGTTCATCCAATGCCATCAAAAATAAAGTCTGCAGGAGCTCCTGAAATCTGGCTACTGTGGAAACCCTCCTGTGACACAAGGCTGGTGACTTGGGTGTCAAGAAATTTCCAGGTATTGGTAGGAGCTACTCCCTGACCTGATGTTGCTACCTGATTCTTGGAATAACATTTATAAACTTTTGTATATTCTAATCAGAAATCTAAGGTGAACCTGGGCTACATAGGATGATCCTCTCTTTAAATAAAATACATATTTTATTTTTTATGATTTTCAGCATAAATCTTCTATTTGTGTAAATACCTCAATGAAATGCATCCTAAGTATTTTTACTATGTCAAATGCAATAATTCTACAGTATATTAATTTTTGTATCACATTTATTTCTAATGTGATGTGTGTCTGTGTGTGTGTATGTAATGTAAAGTTCTCATTTCTTTGGAGACTCAGTTGTTTCGTGTAATGTTTTTTGGAGACTTTCCTGTGAGAGGATGTTTTGCTGAAGCAGACATGCAGGACAATATTTTGGTGACAATAGACATGTGGTGTTTTTCTAGAAGCTATCTAAAAAAAGGCATGTGGTGTTTTGCTAGTGAAGATGCTTGAGAAGATACTTGACATTTGGAAAGGGTATAAGTTAACCCAACAGACAGTGGACAGTGGAGAGGCATTGGTTCTCCTTGCCACACTTTAATGATCTTTATTGGGTTTTGCCAATTCTAGTCTTTCCTGATGACATCGTGGCATTAGTTAACATTGCCTTCTTCACTGATCATAGCTTACTGTGAATCCTTAAAGAGAACAGCACCAAAGAAATTTTTGTGATATTCTAGTGGTTTCTGGCCACTTCCAAGGACTCCTGAAGATTGGTTGAAACTTGCAGTTTCTTCTGGACAAACTACCCCTAAACTGTAGGAATTGAACCATACCAAACTGAACTCTCTTCTCTCCATCTCTGTTCTTAAGTAGTCCTTCTTTCCTGTATGTTCTCATGAGAGTTGGGCCTGTCTTATTTCTGATACATTCTGTCAAATTTTTCTCTGATCTGTCACTTCGTCTGCCCCTCAATTAGACTTAATTGTTCAAGATGAAGGTGTATAATAAAGACAAATCAGTATTCCAGCCAGAAGGATTAAAGATGTATATTAAGGGCATGTCTGTATACCACCAGTAGGGTCACAAGGGCCTAGAACTTTATATGCAAGGTGCCAGAGTAGCCATGTGGTTGGATTAAAATTCCCCTACATCTTCATTCACTGAGCCATCTTATGGACTGCCAAACAATCATTTTAAAATTATCTCCTACTAACATTAACCCATTGTCTTAATTAGGGTTTTACTGCTGAACAAATACCATGACCAAAGCAACTCTTTGATATTTAATTTGGGCTGGCTAACAGCTTTAGAGTTTCAGTCCATTATCATCAAGATGAGCATGGCAGTGTAAGCAGAGCTGAGAGTTCTACATCTTCATTTAAAGGCAGCTAGAAGACTGACTTCCAAGCACCTGGGAATGAGTATTTTAAAACCCAAGCCCACAGTAGCCCACCTACTCCAAATATTGCCACTCCTCCAAATATTGCCACTCCTTGGAATAGGCATACTCAAACTACCACACTTGTGTTTAGCTCATTAAAAAGTATGTGTCAATTAAATAATAAGAAATCTAAAGTCTTTGAAATTAGAAATTTCATTTTAAATTTTGTTAGGATTATATGCTTATATGTATTTTTTTGTAAATAATAGAAATTTAGGCATACATATTTATTAATTATTTTATTTATTTACATTCCAGTTATTGACTTCTCCTGTTCTCCTCCACACAGTTCCTCATCCCATTCCCCCTCTGCCTTGCCTCTGAAAGGATGTTCCCCCTCTCCTCCTCCCATGTGTATCCTCCTTCCTTGGGGCCTGAAGTCTCTCCAAGATTAGATGCATCTTCTCCCACTAAGGCCACACCAGGCAGTCCTTACATATGTGCCAGAGACCTTGGACCCACCCATGAATGCTGCCTGGTTGGTGGCTCAGTCTCTGGGATCTCCCAGGTGTCTTGATTCATTGAGACCATTGATCTCCCTATAGGGTCACCCTCCCCTTCAGCTCCTTCAATCCTCCCCTATTCCTCTATAGGGGTCTGCAACTTCAGTCTAACATTACTAAATAAAAACAATATTTAAATGTTGATATATACATCAATAATTAATTTAAAAGAATGAATGAATTTGAAACAGAGTAAGACAGAGATATATGGGAGGGTTTAGAAGGGTTTGATATGGAAAGGGAAACTAATTAATATAAAAATATTCTTTAAAAGGAGCATGTTTTAAATTTTTCAATTTTGAATTTTCCTGGGCTTGGGCTATTATAGTATCATTCTTTCAACCCTATTCCTGTGTATTAGGTTAAATGAGTTGTTAAATTTGTATGCCAGGCATCATTTCTCACTTTCTTTTTCTGTATAATAAATTACCTCTTCTCCATCTGTGAGTGTCTGATGTGTATGCAGAAGAAGATCAGTGTCCTGCTCTATCACTTTCTATCTTGTTACTTTAGACAAGGTCTCTTAATTAATCTAAAGTCAGGCTAGTGTTCAGCAAGACCCCAGTAGCCTCCTGACTCCATGCTCCCACAGGCAGAGGTTATAGCTACATATGTTGACACCCAGCTTTCTGACATGGCTACTGGGAACGTAAACTCAGGGTAAAGGATATTTGTGCAGCAAGGACACAGAACTATTTCTCTAGTCTCCCTTAGAAATTATTTATTATTGAATATTATTAAATATCTTTCATGTGCCTGTATGTTATTCACAAATCATCAATTTGTTCACTTGCTGTATTGTAATCATTCAATAAGACCTATCAAACTATATAACTATATCATTCATATATATATATGGAAAGAGAGAGAGAGAGAGAGAGAGAGAGAGATCTCCTTGCAACTTTTCTCCATAATTTCTAGATTCTTCCATGACTATATACAATTTCTCTACATTTTCAAAATCCAAAAAAACGCTTATAATTATACTAATTTTCCTAGTAAGATAACTAATGAAAATGAATAAAAAAGCACTAAAGCAGTGTTCAGTATCTGATAGACACTATAGCAACTATTAACTGAACAACTATTAACTGAATAAAGTTTACATTTAGGTGTTCATAGATCTTTAAAGAAGTTATCCCAAGATTAAGGCTGGCAAGAGGGCTCAGTAGATAACTCTGGCCTTACAGACATGTTGTGATGCCCAAGTATACTAAATAAAGAAATAAATTATAAAGGCTTTTCCAATATTCACTCCAAAGTCACATATTGTATAGAGTTTCATTTGAATAACTGATATAGAACATTATAGCTTTTGAGATAACAAATAGGAGTAATGTTTCTATTGGATACTTGGATGTTGTTGCCTTAGTGATAGACTCACACACTGAGAATACAAACATAGACCATCAAAGTAATTATTCCTCAAAAGGGATTAATTTGGCATTATCTCCAAAGTAATGATTGTCATAAGATACAATATTATTTCACACTTGCTACAGTGCTTCTACAATGGTCTTGAAAGTATTTTTAATTAATTTCAGTATGTATGGAGGGCAATGATGCAAGTGTATGCCTACCCATACAGGCATGTATAGAGGCCAAAGGCTAACATCAGGATGTCTTTTCTTGATGAATTAACCTGTATTTTGGGATACAACTTCTTATTGAACGTGAAGCTCCTTGTGTTTGCTTGGCTGGTAGACTAGTGAACAAGATCCTAGGATCAGCATCCCTAGGTTACAGACACACTGTATCCAGCTGTTATGTAGATTTTGGGGATCCAAACTCATGTTCTGATGCTTACATATCAAAGGTGTTACCCACTGGGCCACTCCCTAGTTTCCAAAATGGTTATTTTTAACATAGTACTTTATCTCACTATACTTGTAAAAATGAATATTTATGAAACGAAGTCATGGAGTATTAGTCCTTGATGGTTTGTTAATCACTGTATAACCTAGGTTTAACTGATAGTTCTTACAATCCTCCAGCCTCAGCTTCTTAAGTAGAGCTTTTACTTTTAAGATAAGGTCTCACTGTAGAGTTAATTATTTTGGAGATAATGCTAAATTAATCCCTTTTCAGGAATAATTACTTTGAAGGTCTATCTTTGTATTCCAAGTGTGTGAGTCTATCACTAAATAATACGAATTGAACTTGCCATCTTCCTAACTCAGCTACCTATTCATCACAGCTTCCACCTACTTATTTTAATTCACTATTAAATAAGATGGTTCAAAAATTGTTTTGCATGTTTTAAAATTATTTCTTTCTTTTCTTTAGGTTAGGGACACTGTGCCCTTTGGTTTCCTGTAGAAAGGCTATTTTACTGTTTAAATAACTAGGAAATGGTATTAGTCAATTTCCAGGAAATGATTTCAGCTACCATAATTTTAATGAAAATGTAAGATTAAATTAGTTGAACACATATGCATTATCTCATGATTTCTCTGATATTTTAAAAAATAGTTTATAAGGAATTGTTGTATAAAGCAAAAACTAACATGCTCAGAGATATGACTGAAAATAAATGTCACTTTATTTTTAAAAATTCACATGTTAATAGCCTGCTTTTAATTAACATGAACAATTCTTTAATGCTAATTTTCCTGTCCAGAAGATTAGATATGATTTCAAGGAGCATAATTGCCTTTTATTATAAATGTTCATATAATCAAGAAAAGGTGATTCTAACATGTTCTGTTAATGTAAGTGAAATAATATTGATTTTCTTTAAAACACCCAAGAATAATTTAACATTAACATAACATACATGACAAAATATAAAATAAAAACACAACATGAAGTTCAGAGGGGAGAAGATGAGGAATACTAAGGTGAGATAGAAAGAGGCAGTGGTGAATGAATGTGGTCAACATACATTGCATATTTTCATGAAATTTCCAAGGAATAAAACACATGATTTAAAAATTTTAAGAAAAATAATATAAATAAGGAAACAAATACTATTTAAAAATTTAAAAAATAATTACATAAACAATGAAACACTATTTTAAAATTTAAAGAATAATTGCATAAACAATGAAACATACTCAAAACGTAAATGACCCAGTAATGAAACTATGATTTGATTTTTTCATCTTATAAAACACTAATAATCCCTCACCTATGTTACAATTCATAAAATAAAAGTTATGAAGTCTAAATCATATAATTGTATTTGAATTTCTAGTCTTTGAATCAGAAACCATACTGGAGAATTGTGGAGAAAATTGCAGTCTTCCTGTTGGCTAATTGGTGAAAAACTAGGCATATTAGAAGTCTTCAAACATGCAAAGTTAGAAGTTATCTTTTCCAAGAGCATCAAATAAACATGTTTTAGAACACTATTAAAACAGAAAAAAGTCCTTTGGAAATTTTGATTGTGGTCAGTGTATTTTTGAGCAAGCATAGCTTATTAATAATTTCTAATTGCCAAATTTAGTTGTTTAAAAACAAGTATCTTCTTCTTAGGTTTGAAGATATTTGGATACCCACATTTGATTACAGAAATGCTAAATTGTTTTGCTGAGAAAGAAGATGTATATATTAGCACAAAGAAAAGTACCAAATGAAGACAAGATCAAGGAACAAAGTAATGAATTAAATCTTTTCCTTAAAACTCTATTTTGAATATAGCTTTCCTGTAATTTCTACAAGACACAAATAAGCTTCCTGGTCGCCAAGTCTTGCAATGTTTTTGTCCTTATTCTGGCAAATCTCTTGAGCTTTACTGGAAGGATTGTCTTGTCTATGTTCCTATCAGGGGCTGGACACTGCAAGGTCAGTTGTACTCTAATGTGACCACTTGTGGTTTTCTGTGATGGCCTCAACCAATGGCAAATAGAAGTTTCTTTGATAATGGATGGAAGCTACACTTATCTGTGGGTATAAGGTTAATGTTTGCATGCAGTTAGTAATCATGAAAGTCTAGTAAAATGGCCATAGTAGATCCTCTTCTATGATCCATGACCTCACTATTCCTGTGTAATTGACTAGGTTTCCAGTACCAGGAATGATCTCCTTCCTATTGAGTAAGTTTTAAGTACAATTACAAAGTTAGTTACCAGTAAGACTTGAAACCCACTATTTCCTCTTTAGAAATTTATTACAGGTCTGATTATTGTTGATAGGTCAGGTCCATAGGCCTCAAGGTTGGATAGGATACTGATTGTCATTACCTGGCAGGTTTCAAAAATAATCAAAGAAAATAATCATGAATATTAAAGGAAGTAAGAGAAGTATATAGAAAGTTGGAAAAAATATAATTACATTTTAATTAAAAATTTTAAAACATGGAAAAACTTTTCTGTATTCAACAATGAAATCACAAAATTTCCTAAAAGAGGTAAAGATTTTGATTGATAAAACATAATAAAATAATAAAAGACATGATATAACTAAACATTTTAATTTTAAAATGTTATAGTATTATTTGTACTGATGTCTGTTTCTAACTGATTGATTTTATCCCGGAGTTTGGCTATTTCCTGATGCCTATTCCTCTTGGATATGTTTGCTTCCTAATGTTCTAGAGCTTTAAGGTATGCTGTTAAGTTACTAGTATACAATCTCTGCCATTTCTTTATGAAATCAATTAATACTGTGAATTTTCCTCTTGACACTGATTTCACAGTGTCTCGTAAATTTGGGAATGCTATGCCTTCATTTTCATTGAATTCTAGAATGTTTTTAGTTTCTTTCTTATTTCTTCCCTGACCAAGTTATACTTGAATAGAGATTTGTTCAGTTTCCATGAGTATTTGGACTTTCTGTTGATTTTGTTGTTATTTGAGTCCAGCCTTACTCCATGGTGATATGATAGTATGCATGGAATTACTTCAATCTTCTTGTGTCTGCTGAGGGTTGTTTTGTATCTAATTATATAGTCAGTTTTGGAGAATATTCTACACAGTGCTGATAAGAAGGTATATTTTTTTTTGTTTAGGGGTGAAAAGTTCTGTAGATATCTGTTAAATCCATTTGGTTCATAACTTCTGTTAGATTCACTGTGTCTCTGTCTAGTTTCTATTGCAGTGACCTGTCCATTGGTGAGAGTGGTAAGATGACAAACCATACAGTAGTTTATCTTCAATAAATGGTACTGGTCTAACTGGTAGTCTGCATGTAGAAGAATCAAAATAGATCCATATTTATCACCTTGCACAAAGCTCAAGTACAAATGGATCAAGAAACTCAACATAAAACCAGATACACTGCATCTAATAGGAGAGAGATTAAGAAAGAGCCTGGAGTGTGTTGGCATGGGGAAATTTTACCTGAACAGGACATCAATGGCTCAGGTTCTAAGATCAACAGTTGACAAATGAGACCTCATGAAACTGAAAAGCTTCTGTAAGACAAAGGACACAGTCTATAGGACAAAATGATAACCTACAGATTTGAAAAAAGATCTTTACTAACCCTACATCTGATAGACTGCAAATATCCAAAATATACAAAGAACCCAAGAATTTAAAGTCCAAAAAAACTAAATTAGCCAATCAAAAATGGGGTATAGAACTAAACAAAGAATTCTCAACAGAGGTATATCAAATGACTGAGAAGCTCTTAAAGAAATGTTTAATGTCCTTAATCATCAGAGAAATGCAAATCTAAATGACTGCAGAATCACACCTTACACCCATCACAATGGTTAAGATCAACCTCAAGTGACAACACATGCTGGCAAGAATGTGGAGAAAGGGGAGCACTTTTCCATTGCTGGTGGGATTAAAAATTGGAATAACCACTCTGCAAATCAATAGTAACAAATAATATGAGATATCTTGGAGTGAATCTAACCAAGCAAGTGAAAGATTTGTATGACAAGAACTTCAACTCTTTGAAAAAAGAAATCAAAGAAGATCTCAGAAGATGAAAAGATCTCCCATGCTCATGGATTGGCAGGATTAATATAGTAAAAATGGCCATCTTGCCAAAAGCAATCTACAGATTCTATGCAACCCCCATCAAAATTCCAGCTCAGTTCTTCATAAAGTTAGAAAGAGAAATTCTCAAATTCATTTGGAATAAAAAAAATCCAGGATAGTGAAAACTATCCTCAACAATAAAAGATCTATGACTACTTCCCCCATCCTGCCTTCTTGTGTTTATAACCCCTGTGTGAATAAGTAAAAATTATGATTTGATTATAAAAAGTAAAAAAAAAAATGAAAATTTCTATAAAAAATAAAAGATCTTCTGGGGGAATCACCATCCCTGACCTCAAGCTGTATTACAGAGCAATAGTGATAAAAACTTCATGGTATTGGTAGAATGGCGGGCAGGTAGATCAATGGAATAGAATAGAAGATCCAGAAATGAACCCACACACCTATGGTCACTTGAACTTTAACAAAGGAGCTAAAACCATCCAGTGGGAAAAAGACAACATTTTCAACAAATGCTGCTGGTTCCACTGGCAGTCAACATGTAGAAGAATGCAAATTGATTCATTCTTATCTCCCTGTACAAGGCTCAAGTCCAAGTGGACCAAGGACCTCTGCATAAAAACCAGAAACATTGAAACTAATAGAAGAGAAAGTGTGGAAAAGCCTCAAACACATAGGCACAGAGGAAAAGTTCCTGAACAGAAAACCTATGGTTTATGCTCTAAGATCAAGAATTAACAAATGGGACTTCATAAAATTGCAAAACTGTAAGCCAAAGGACATTGTCAATAGGACAAAACAGCAACCAACAGGTTGGGGAAAGGTCTTTACCAATCCTAATCTGATAGAGGATTAATATCTAATATATACAATGAACCACAGAAGTTAGACTCCAGAGAACCAAATAACCCTATTAAAAATGGGGAACAGAGCTAAACAGAGAATTCTCCACTGAGGAAATGCCAATGGCTGAAAATCACATAAAGAAGTGTTCAACATCCTTAGATGTCCCGGCCCGAGCTGCTCCGGTCCTCAGGGGTCAGGGTCTAGCAAGAAAGAGAATGGGGACGGAGGTGCGAGGGATGCGAAGAATGGAGACAAGACAGAGTCTGATCAAGTCTCCTATTCAAAGGAAATCCTGGGTATTTATATGCTTTACCAAGTGCCTTGCCCTCATGGACAAGCAGGGGAACACAGCTGAAGGCACTATGTCATGTGCCTTGCAGCGTGGATACCTTGTGCACCTTGCAGCTGGAGGCACTAAACAGCAAAACAAGATATGTGAGAATAACAAGATGTTTATCAGAGTGTGCTCAGCTGTTGTGGGCTGTTGAAAACAAGCCTCTTGTCAGGGTATATGGCTTGAGATGGCTGTAAAGATGATAGTTGCTTTCTGCTAGGAGTTGTCTCCCAACACTTAGTTATCAGCAAAACATAAATCAAAACAACCCTGAGATTCTACCTCATACCAGTCAGAATGGCTAAGACCAAAAACTTAGGTGACAGCAGATGCTGGTGAGGGTGTGGAGAAAGAGGAACACTCCTTCATTGCTGGTGGGACTGTAAGCTAGTACAACCACTCTGGAAATCAGTCTGGTGGTTCCTCAGAAAAATGGACATTACCTGAGCAATATCAAATGACCAAGAAGTGCCTAAAGAAATGTTCAAAATCAGTCATCATGGAAATGCAAATCAAAACGACCCTGAGATTCCACCTCACACTAGTCAGAATAGATAAGATCAAAAACTCAGGTGACAGCAGATGCTGGTGAAGATATACAGAAAGAGGAACACTCCTCCATTGCTGGTGGGATTGCAAGCTGGTACAACCACTCTGGAAATCATTCTGGTGGTTCCTCAGAAAATTTGGCATAATACTACTTGAGGACCCAGCTATACCACTCTTGGGCATGTACACCAAAAATGCCCCACTATGCCACAGGAGGACATGCTCCACTACGTTCATAGCTGACTTATTTGTGATAGCCAGAAGCTGGAAAAAAAAAAAAAACCAGATGTCCCTCAACAGAGGAATGGATACAGAAAATGTGGTACATTTACACAACAGAATACTACTCAACTACTAAAAACAATGACTTCAGGAAATTCGGAGGCAAATGGACGGATCTAGAAAATATCATCCTGAGTGAGGTAACTCAGTCACAAAACAACAAACATGGAAATACAAGGACAACAAGTGGAGGAGAAACTGAAGGAAAGGCCATCCAGAGACTTCTCCCACCTGGGGATCTATCCAACCTGAAGACATACCAAACCCAGACACTATTGCGGATGCCAAGAAGTGCTTGCTGACAGGAGCCTGATACAGTTGTCACCTGAGAGGCTTTGCCAGTTCATGACCAATAAAGATGAGGATGCTCGCAACCAACCATGGGACTGTGCACAGGGACTCCAATGGAGGAGTTATGGGAAGGACTGAAAGAGCTGAAAGGGCTGTATCTGGCATCAATGTTAAGGGGAGGTCCTTGGTCCTGTGAAGGCTTGATGTCCCAGTGTAGAGGAATGGTAGGACGGTGAGACTAGGCAGGAGTGGGTGGAGGGTAGGAGAGCACTCTCATAGAATCCCGGTAATGGGGGATGGAAAAGGCATTTACAGAGAGGAAACTGGGAAAAGAGATAACATTTGAAATGTAAATAGATAAGATATTCAATTTAAAAAGGTTTTTTAAATAAAAATGTGTTATTGTCCATTTATTTGAGTAATAATTGTAATAATTGTAATTCAAAAACTTTGACAAGCATGAAATTATTCATTTTCCAATATATTTTAATAAAAATAGAGTCACATCACCTCCACTTCACTTTCTTCTTGTAAAAATTATAATTAATGAATTATTCTTAATGTTGAACTTCATTTTTTGCTGCTTAAGCTACTATAAATAATAAAATCACAGTAAATAAAAAAGTATTATAAAAACAATCACTTGCAAAAAGTAAATATTTTTCTGTTAATTTGTAATCATCACCATAAATAGAATTCTATTTTGAAACTTTAAGCAGGCTTTAAGAAGGTTTTAAATTGTTTCATGTTTAGCTCAAAAATTAGTATCTCTCCTTTCCATTTAACATCATATTTGTTTTCTTTTCCATTTGTTCTCTTTTTGAGAACTCCACACTTTTAATGTTCTGTATATTTATTGGTAATTCCCATATCATATTTCTCAATTGGCACAGCCATATCCATTGGACACAGCAAGAGTCATGAAGCCAGTACAGCTGCTTGACATAGTACCAGCAAAGCTGAGAGGATTACTACAATCACTGTCCTTCGTTCTCTAACTTTTGGGTTTTGCTTTTTTCACGCTGCATTTTTGGGGACATTCTGCACTATCATTCATTTTATGTCTTTTTCTGAGAAAATTATATCTGAGTCTTTTTAGGAAAAATCCTAAAATTAACTTTATATGACCACTATTTGGAAGTCTTCCTTATGCCCCAAGATTATAAAGCACAGACAAACACATAGCTTGATGAGACCATTATTCTAGACACTTACTTAGGGTATCTGTGCCTGAGCAAACTCTAACTGTATAATTGGTGAACACTAAACATATACAAATGACAAACTCTGACAGGCCAGGAGAATAGGTTACAGATTCAAGGTCTATTTTTATTATAGGCTTAGGGCTCTCTGAAAATATAGTTTAAAGAGGATCAACAGAGTACAACCCAGGCAGAATAAAACTCAATAAATAACATGTATTGACAAAAATAAAACTTTTCCTACTTTATAGATGATGAAACGTATAATAAAAGAAATTAGGTGTTAGTATTTGCTATTCATAAAAAGACTAGTTCAGATATTGCTGTTTGGTATGCTTTAAAACTACAAACCTTGCAAGTCTAAAAATAGGCTGTCAAATGTGTTTTGAAGGAGACATTTTTTAGATTCTTTAAATTGGAGTTATATACCTAATAATAATAATAATATCTGTTTTTTCTTTGTGTTTTATTATAGTAAATGGACTTGTGACCCTAGACATTCAATGAAAAATGAAATACATAATATGTACAACTTGGATAATCACTAGCCTATCTCTTTTCTGTGAAAATGTATAAATAGTGAAGCACCTGGTGGCTAGTCAGTCAGAGTTGGGAGATTCTTCCTGACCATCACACCTGAATCCTTCCCTCCGCTCAAGTACTATGTATCACCTACTGCTGCTACCCTATCAGCAACAGCCCTCAGCTGCCACCTCAGGAAGGGCCGAGCACTCAGTTTCATCTCACTTAAGAAATTTTAACAACAGCTGAAACAGTAGGATGAATTCATTTTTTCAGTACCATAAAAATTTATATATTATATATATGTGTGTGTGTGTGTGTGTGTGTGTGTGTATGTATGTATGTATGTATGTGTATATATATATATAGAGAGAGAGAGATAGAAATAGATAATTGTACAACATACAAGTGAATTAACAAGGAAGCTCAGTGCAAGCAGCTGTACTGGCTTCGTGACTCTTGCTGTGTCCAATGGATATGGCTGTGCCAATTGAGAAATATGATACGGGAATTTTATAATATAAATTAGTAAAACCATCCCATAATAATCATGCTCAGAAACTCATAAAAGGGAATCAAAGTGAATTACAACATGAGTACAGTAACTCCATTAAGAGTAGCATATACTTTTATTTCTGAGATGAACTAAAACAAGGATACGTTCATTAGTTTTATGGTTGAAACTGTCACTTTTTTCATTTGTAAGCTATATCAGATCAGTGTTTTTGAGGCAAGCTTTTTTTTCACAAGATCCTTAAATGCTTGTTTCACCTGCTGGTTTCTTAAAGTGTAAATAAAAGGATTCAACATGGGTGCAACAGAGGTGTTCAGCATAGCCACGCCCTTTGTCAAAGCAACTCCAGCCTTGGCAGATGTTTTCACATACATGAAGATGCAGCTTCCATAAGATATGGAGACAACAATCATGTGTGAGGAGCAGGTTGAGAAAGCCTTTTCCCTTTGTTTGGCTGAGGGAAATTTCAGAATAGTTCTGAGAATACAGCTGTAAGAGAGAATTATCAGCATCAGCGTGGTCATAAGCGTGATCAAAGCTAATATAAAGCTCATGAGCTCCAAGGTGCTTGTGTCTGTGCAGGATATTTGCAGCAAAGGAGCAGAGTCACATGTGAAGTGGTCAATAATGTTGGAGTCACAGAAATCTAGCTCCAAGCCCATGGCCAGTGGAGGAAAAATTACCAAGAAACCAGCCAGCCAGGAGCTGAGTATGAGCTGGTGGCAGATCTTGTTACTGATGATGGTTGTATAGTGCAGGGGCTTGCAAATAGCCACATAGCGATCATAGGACATGGATGCCAGAAGGAAAAACTCTGTTGAGCCAAGGAAGATAAAGAAAAATAGTTGGGCAGCACAAGCATTGTAGGAGATTGATTTGTCCCCAGTTAAGATGCTGACCAAAAACCTAGGGTTACAGACAGAGGTAAATGAGATTTCTAAGAAAGAGAAATTCCTGAGGAAGAAATACATGGGGGTCTTCAGGTGGGAATCCAGCAGAGTGAGCGTAATGATGGTTAAATTTCCAGTAATGCTCAGCACATATGTCAGAAACAGAAAAAAGAAAATCACAACCTGAAGCTCAGGATCGTCTGTCAGACCCAGAAGAATGAAGTATGTCACTGAAGTTCTGTTCCTCATCTCTGATGCTTTGTCTACAACAAATCTAACTGATAAAATCAACATAGAAAACATGGAAACACAAACATGAGCCACAAGACAAGCACAGATCTGTCTGTCTGTCTGTCTGTCTGTCTGTCTGTCTGTCTCTGTCTCTGTCTGTCTCTCTTTTTTTGCTCTTTCTCTTTGTGTAAGTCTGAGTGTGTGACTGTCTGTATGTGTCTATGTCCCGCTATCTCTGTCTCTCAGTATTTTATGTTGTCTACAATTTGAGCATATCTCTGAAGATTCATTTTCAATGCTTAAAGCCAGATGTTTTTCTGCTTTCATCCTGCGACCATCTATTACATTTGCTATTGTATAAAATGTAGTAATTCAGTATAAATCCATCTAGTTCTTCATTATTAACATCATTATTCTTTTCCTATGTCATCTTTTCTATAAAACGAAGTTCTTGATCATTGTGGAAAACGGTGATCAATTTAATTATATACAGGGTTGGTCTAAATATCAAACTAGAAAACTAAACAATGTAGCTTCTATAAATATTTTCTTAACAAAATGATAAATGCCAGTATATTTTTGTATTTTAAACAATTAAATTATATCCCCATTTTTGAAAAATTCATTATAAATTTTGCCTCCTTGTATTATTGGAGACTTGCAATTTTTAACCTTCATTCTTGATCTCTGAAATAGAGACTCTTCTCATTAAATTCAGCTAACATAGCAGTTTTTGTTGATGTATATAAAATTGCTTTAAAAGGTTTTGAAATTTAGTTAAGCACCAAACAGCAAGAACAGAGAGTATGTTCACATCATATAACAATAATTCATAACTGACAGCTGACATATACAAATATTTTAATATAATCTTTAGTACTATCTTAAATAGCTATATCAATATGAAATTGACTTGCTCAGTGTAAATAATAGATACTAAAATATTAAGGAAATTCATCATATATATATATATATATGCACCATAAACACACATATATGATATATGACATATATATGACATATATATGTGTGTGACATATATATTATAGTTTATTTATAATTTTATTTATATTTATTATTTATCATACAGTTTATTTTTAATTCAGTTTCACATATATATATTATTTATAATTCAGTTTCACATATATATATATTATTTATAATTCAGTTTCACATATATATATGTATATATATATATGTGAAACTGAATTATAAATAAACTGTATGGGAGGACAGTAGATAAAGCTGACACATTAAATATAAACAACTTAAAAATACTTACCAATTTAAAGTATCAGGCATATAACAATATGATTAGTTTTTCTTGAACCAAATCCATGCGATGATCCTGTAGCACAAAGAGAAATTAGTGTTGACATCTCTCCTCCCTCAAAGCTGGTTGTCTCCTCACAGCACCCATAATGTCTAATCTCAAAACATGCTGTGAAGCATCTTTATGTGTTTTCCAAAATCATCTAGTATCTTGGATCCTGACATAGTCCTTAAAATATTTTTAAAATACATCTCCATATGAGCATTGTATTGTTATAAAATTATTCAGATTGGTCTAATATTTCCCAAAGGAATGTTGGCAATGTTTCCCTAGGGGGGAAAACATATCATTTATACTATGTTTACAACATATAACTTCAAAAAATTCTACAAAACATGGAAATATATGACTTCTGGGATAAATAATAATAGGGCACTAGTGTATACAAGTAGAATATTACTTCCAGTTATTATATTTAATTGGTTGATTATGTGACCTACATCCCAGGAGATTGCAGAACTTACCTGAAAGTAGTCAGTTAGGCGTTTTTGAAGGAATGAGATCTAACAAAATTATAATTATCTTCTCACATTGATTTTCATAGGACAGTATTGAGATAGACTATACGCTACTCTGAGTTACTCCACAGTCTGTAAAACAGTAGTAGGCTTTTTAGGCTGTGCCTGTCCCAAGAGACTCTATTTTACAAGCAGCCTGGGACTCCATTTTGAGGGTGGAGGACAATTTGAGGCATAGTGACATGGAATATGTGTTATCCTCAACACAAGGAAAAATCAGTTTAAAACATGGAAGTAAAGGTACAGTAGAGGTCTAATGAGAAAATGCAGCTGGCCTTGAACCTGTTATGTAGGCAAGGATTGACTTGAAGTTCTTTTCCTCCTACCTTCTCCAACCAAAACCTACAATCATAGGTGTAGTGACCTATTGTTCTTGTTCAATATATTTCCCCACAGTTTTGATGTAGCTACTTTTACATATGTATTAACTGAAGGTGACTTTGTTCTATTTATGATTGAGAAATTGTGGTAAATGATATATTTTGAGATCCTTTAAATCTTTTTCCAATCTGATATTTTTAAAGGCAAATATGATATATCATCTCACCAAGTTCCCTCAAAATCATATATCTTTATTTTTCTTATCTTGATATAAACTGCTTTCTTTCTTATGCCATTAAGACATCTTATGGATTTTTTTAAAAACAGGGACACCTGTGTATATCTTATGGACACTGTAGAGTATTGCTAAGAGAATCATTTCTGCAACCATTTACTCTATATGTGTGGTATATGTATCTATAGTTTATATTCAGATAGTAAAACCCTATGAATAGCCTGCCTGCACAGCATTGAGAAGCACCTAAGAAAACATATCATTTTATTTCATATTCAAATTTTCATTTATATTATAAGCATCTATAAATGTTAACTTTTATTTGTCTAATATATTTGTTGTCTCAGAGGCTTACTGCTGAATAAGCTCATCTTTTCTAGTTCTTTCTCAACTCTTTCTGGCTGATTAAACTCAGCTCTTCTGGCTCAAAACTCTACCCCGAGGTGACCGATTCACATTGGCTTCTCTATTGACTTCTGATTGAATTGCTCTTCATGGCCTCAAACTAACTCTGGCAATCTGTTCTAACTTTCTGGCTCTGGCTCTTTTTCTGGCTTTTTTCTGTCTTCACCTGCAACCTGTCTCTGTAAACTGTCCCAGTAACATGATCTCTCTCTGTCTGTCTGTCTTTCTCTCTCTCTCTCTCTCTCTCTCTCTCTCTCTCTCTCTCCCTCCCCCCTCCCTCCCTCCCTCCCTCCCTCCCCCCCCTCTCTCTCTGTGTCTCCATCTCTGTCTGCTGTTTGTTTGTCTCTACCTCTCTATCTATCTCTCAGTGTGAGTGAGTGTGTGTTTGTGGATGTGTGAAAGGCTGCTCTCTTGAGTTACCTCTTTACTGTTTGTTCTCATGAGAGTTGGGTGTATCCCATCTCTGACTCATTCTGTCAAATCTTTCTCTGATTCATCACATTGTCTGCCCTTCAATTAGATGTCACTTTCAAACATGGCTGATTCCTTCTATAAACTAACCTCACATTTATTGTTTGGGATTAAAGATTTGTACTAAGGGCATGTCTGTATTCCAGAGAGGTCATACTCTTATTCTGGGCATGTCTACATTCCAGCTGTATCATATAGACATAGAATGTCTTTAGCCATGATTGCTTGCCAGAGCCATCATTTGCTGCATTAAAATTTCTCTATAGTTTTCTGTTAATTGATGATCTGCTCCGCCCTAAAAATCAGTTTTATAATTTCATACACTATTATCATTGTTATTTTTCTATCTCATAAACACAAAATTTTATTATGCCATTTTCCATTACTTCTTAGTGAGTATGTGTGTGAGTGTGCTTCTATGTGTACACCCTCAGGATATGGAGACTACAGTACATACTTCAGGAGTCACCTATCTCCTCCACCATAAAGATTCTGGGAATTGAACTTGAATCATCAGACTTAATAAAAAGAATATTTACATGCTGAGCCACTGCTGCCCTATTATGTTTTAATTACAGAATCTTGGGTGTCCTCATTATCGTCCTATGAACCCAGAGTTGACTGATTTGACTCAGATATGATTGCTTCTCAGTGAGTCCCAGGGATTCACCTGTCTCTCCATCCTCAATAATCATAAACACAAATCACCATGCACAGCATTTTTCCATAGGGTCTGGGGATTGAACTTATGTCCTCATGCTTACATGGAAAACAATTTATCAAATAAGCTGTGGAAACAGCCATATACATATTTTATTATATTATCTTACCTGTGATCTTTGTATTTTACACAAATAAAAATTTAATCTCTGGAGTTCTCAATGATTTTATATCTATTTGTGAATTTACATGTCTACTAAATAGTGTATACTGCTTTCAGTGGTGCTTTAAAAACTTGAAAGGTGCACACTGTGTGTTTGATGTGTTTGTTTAGCACCAGCAGCTATATTCTTTTATACTCAATCCCACATTAAATGGAGTTTTATAAACACTGCATTAGTTCTCAGTGACTTCCTGAGCTACATCTTCCTAATCTCCCATTTCATTTATTTGACAATGAAGTTGTATGTCAAAATATAAAGTCACTGAATTAGTCCTGGCAAGTTTGATGCTGTGTTTCATTTCAAAAGGTGATCTTCTCCAGACTAGACGTGTCAGCCTGTTACGATCTCTTTATTTATCATAGATTTGTAGCAAGGACCAGAGTTCTGTTCTCAACACCTATGTCAGATGACTCACAACTGCTTATGACTCCAGCTCCTGGAATCTGATGCCTTTAAACTTCCTGGGCATATGTATACACCCTTACAGAAACACAGAATTAAAAATAAAGTAAACCCATAAAAAGTGGCACACTTACATAAAAGATCATGGTTTCAAGTAATTTTTCTTATGTACATTCTGAATATCTCATTCTACAGAAAAGAAAAGAAAGTCACACACACATGTGGCTATATGTTAATATAAAATTTTATTAAGGTTCTTACTCTTTATATAAAATTTGAGATGAATGTATTTGTTGAAGATCTAAATCTATGGGGCATAAGTTGTTTTCATTATGTAATTACACAGCATGGAAACCCTACAAACAATAATATTCATGATAGGATGGCTTTCATTATAGTTAGTGGACCAATGAACTAAGTGAGTAAGGCTGTCTTGTCTGGCCTCAGTGGGAGAGGCAGTGACTAACCTTACAGAGACTTGAAGTGCCAGGATGGTGGAATAGCAAGAGAGTTGATTCTTGTCCAGGGGAGAAAGGGAGGGGCAGAGTGGAGGAAGGAAGGATGGTGGGATGGGTCACCAGGAAGGGGACAGTGAGCTGGATGTAAGTGAATAAGTAAAATAAATAAATTAAATTAAAATATTTTTAAAAGCAACTCAAGGGAAGAGTTTATTTCAGCTTACAGGATTTAGTTCATAGTATAAAGAAATCATAAATTGGGGAAGCTGAGGTCAGTGGTCACCTTGCATATTTTATCAGAAATCAAAGAGCAATGAATGCAGTTTTTCACTAGTTTCTCCTATTTATACAATCTGTGACCCAAGTTTATTAAACAGTGCCATTCATATTTAAAATGTATCATCTAACTTCAGTTAACCTAATCTGGACAATCTCTCACAAAAATGCTCAGAGATCTGTATCCAAGAAGATTCTAGATCATAGAAAGTTGAAAAGCAGTATAAATCACCATAATGGTCAATATTAACTTCACCATGTGCCTCTTGGCATTGTTTTTTTTTTTTTGTGTGCAGCTGCTATTACACATTTCAGTTATATAAAGCTAACTATTTGAGTGTCTGATTTACAATGTATATTGAATCTAATCATGAATGTCTACATAATTGTTCATATAGATGAAGTAATGTTTACAAAATTCAATATTAGGTTTAATTTCTCTGTGTTCGTTGAATCATTGTGTTATGGTAGTTGGGAATTGAAATAAAGGCTCACATAGATGGTGAAGAATCAAGGAAACATTGATCAAGCAGAGTGATGGTACAGACTTTAGAAGGAAACACTGTCAAATTGACTGCTGGTCATATGAATTCCTAAGAACCCTCATTATTGTTGGAGGCTCTCTTTTACGTTGTTCAAGAACAGATGTCTGTTGCTTAGCAGCACAATGGAGTGGCTCTTTATTTTCATTGACAGACGTTTATTACATAAGCTCTTTGCCAACTGTAAAAGTACCTTTCCATAATCCATCTGATTTTAATAACATATACATCTAATTATGGGTAGGTATATTATGATAAATATGCAATTCTCCCTAAAAGGACTTTGAGAGAAAATAGTTTGCCTTATTGTTCAAGCACCCAAAGCCTATTCAGGACAAATCATCTCATCTTTCCAGGCTTTAGGAGATTTTCTGGTATATGTAAAGTAAAAATAGAGTGCTACCAAGGGGTTGCTAAAGGAGGTAACCTATATTAGTTGTGTAAACCAGCTATACATGCAGCTTTATACAAGTGGGGTTCACTTCCAACAGGTTGGTTGCTAGATAACTGTTTAGAGAGTAGTGTGTGTATAGAATGTGCATCTGATTTTAGTCCACCAAGTGCATTATGAGAATAGAGGCATGTAACTAGTCCAAGCCAACCAAGTATTTGTCAAATGTCAGGTTACTAAGCCATTCCCTGCTTTACCTCAACTCAGTTTTTATGCATATATATATATATACATATTAAAATGTATAATATATGTAGTATAATTCTGCATGTCCATGTAAATAGAAGCATGCTATAGATTATGTTAATGAGACTCTGTAATATGGAACATGATGAAATTGTCAATAGAAAATTCTATTTACTATCTTATGATTCTCAGATCTGTTTTGCACACAGTTCTTTGAATGACATAAAAAAATGACATTGCTTAAATTTACTTAAAAACCAGAAGCATAAACTTTTCACACCCTACCAAACTCCCTCTATGAATGCAGTCATCCTGATACCTAAACCACACAATGACTCAACAAAGAAAGAGAATTTCAGACTGATCTTTCTTATAAACTTTGCCAGGAACACATCAAAAACATCATCTATCATGATCAAGTAGGCTTCGTGCCAGGGATACAGGGATGTTTCAATATACGAAAATGCATCAATGTAATCCACCATATAAACAAAATGAAAGAAAAAAATCATGTAATCATCTCATTAAATGCTGAAAAAGATTTTGAAAAACTTTTAGACTTCTATAGTTTTGTTTTGTTTCATGTTTCAAAGCTAATTTAGATCCTAAACAATGAAAAGTTTCAGAAAATACCATGATGAGATTTTTAAAAATAGCCTAATCTGTTCAATCAAAAAACTCTCTCCAAAAACTTCCCAGAGTTCTGGTTGCCTAATTTAAAGACTGAATATTTTTCTGGGTTAAAATTATCTTTACTAAAAATAACAACACAACTACAGGCAAAATGAGAGAAAGTAAGACTATTTTTCTTCCCAGTTCAAGCCCAAACTGCAAACAAACCCATATCCTTTCCCTGATTATTACTTCCTAGCTTCTGATTAAAGCATTAGGGAATGTACTCACAGTTAGAGTTGATAGGTTAGAAAATTACAGGAAAACAAAAAGTATATAAGAAAATACTTTGGAGAATAGAATATCTTATGTAGGAGAGCTTTAAAATGACTGTGAGTTATTTAGGTAGGTATTTTTGACTCTCATTCACCACCCTTCCAGCACTGTATTTCCTTTCTCTTGCAGTATTTTCACTCACAGAAGTACTGGTTAATTACTTCCGTATTGTGTTGGCTGTTTCCTACTTACTAGAAGAAAGCTTTGTAAGAGCATGATCTTGTGTGCTTTATTCATTACTATTTGTGTATTACAAAGAAAGAAGCTATGTATTGGTGGATTATTTGTGATTTCAGTTACAGATTTCAGAAAAAAAATCAGTGCTTCTTTGATGGCAGTAATTTTTTTGTGAAGTCCTTGAATGCCTGCTTGACTTGCTTGTTCCTGAGGGTGTAAATGAAGGGATTCAGCATGGGAGCTACAGAGGTGTTGAGCATGGCAACTCCTTTACTTAGCACCACACCTTCTCTGGCAGATGTTTTCACATACATAAAAATGCAGCTTCCATAAGAAATAGAAACCACAATCATGTGGGAGGAACAAGTGGAAAAGGCCTTTTTCCTTTGCTCTGCAGAAGGTATCTTCAGAATTGTTCTAAGGATGAGTGTGTAGGACAGAATGACCAAGGCCAAAGTTACTATGAGAGTAAATACTGCTAAGAAAAATGCCATCAGCTCTAGAATCTTTGTATCTGTGCAAGCGATCTGCAGCATGGGAGAAGAGTCACAAGTGAAGTGATCGATGATGTTAGAGTCACAGAACTCCAGCTGAAGGCCCATGATCACCGGGGGGAAAACGATGAGGAATCCAGCTGACCAAGAGGCAATTACAAGTTGATTGCACACTTTGTTGTTAATGATAGCTGTATAGTGCAGAGGTTTGCAGATGGCCACATAACGATCATAAGACATTGCAGCCAGTAGAAAAAATTCTGTTGCTCCCAGAAATATCAAAAAAAATACTTGTGCCATGCAAGCATTGTAGGAAATGACTGTGTTCCCTGTAGCAATGCTGATCAGAAATCTCGGAATACAGACTGTCGTAAATAAAATTTCTAAGAAGGAAAAATTCCTGAGAAAGAAATACATGGGAGTTTTCAAGTGAACATTCGACAGTGTTAGAGTAATGATGGTCATGTTTCCACTTACGCTCAGTAAGTACGTAGCCAGCAAAAAGGAGAATATCACAATTTGTAACTCTGGGTCATCTGTAAGTCCTAGAAGAATAAATTCTGTGATTGATGTCTTATTTGGCATAGCTAAGCTATGAATTTGGGTTGGTCTGTGAATAAAAGAAACAATGTCAATTCAAAGTCATTTGATAGAATTTCAAATACGTTCATTATGTTCTTAATCTCCAAAAACAAATGTACTTAATGCTTTGGGAAATGGTGAAAGAGTTATCCATTGATATTAAAAGTTCATGCTGTATTCTAAGAAGGAAAAAGTTAGTTTGCTCCATTGTTCTTGAGAAAGATTAAATAAATTATCAAAATGTATACATTGTAATTTGATCATAATGACCATAATATACAATTTATGATTATCACTAGAAAGCTTATCTTGAGTCAAACCCAATCTTTCTTATTCTTACAATAACACATCTGATATTCTTTAGCCTCCTGCCTCAGATCCATGAGAGATTCCAGGCAGTGGCCTCATACTCATAACAACTCTTGGTAGTTTTTGTTTTGGTTCTATGATAAAATTTGGCTGAGTTGACTTTAGTTCAGAACTTACTGTGCAGCTCAAGTTAATTTTAAACATGTGATGGTTGTCCCTTGTGCTGGGCTTACAGTGCAGAACCGTACGCAGAACTACATCCAGCATCCTAAATTATTAAGTTCTCAAGTTCATAGAAAACTTTAAACAGAAAACTCTATGTGGAGGGAAAATGACTGAAATCTTTCATTTTTTTATCATCATACAAAATCACCTGATTATCTCCTTTCTAAAACTAATAAAAATACAATACTACCATATAATAATGAGCAAGGTCAGCTCATTAGGGCTAAATATAATGTTAGTAAGCTTTTGCATGACAGACTTTCTCAAGTTCTGCTTTTAAAAAGAATAAGCTGATATTATTAATGTTTTTAAAATAGTGTGACAAGAAAAGGATACACACTATAAGGAAGATAAAAATATAGGAATAATACAGTAAGTTAGCATAAAATATAGTTATTATAATTATTGTGGAAAATATCAATAAATTCTTCACTCTATGCCAATAATCAAGCTCCAGGTCACATACCAGGATCTACAAATAGAGTAGCATTTTTGTTTGTATTCTACTTTATCATATCCAGTGTTCCAATGTTCAAAATAGACATTTATTTTATCCATGAAATAGTAAAATTCATAACTAAATAATAATTCCTCAACCTATTAATGCTGGTGCCAATATTCTGTAGTTTATTTTAGCTAGCTGGGCTCAGATCTGCGTTTATGCATCAAGTCTTGCAAACTAATCAATTTTAATAAATTTTTACACCATTAGTGACATGTCCCAATAAAATGAGAGTTTTCCATATTAGACTTTTAGAATTTCAATGTCTCAAGTATTCAACCTCTGAAAGATACTTTCTGGAAACACATGGATACACTGTACTGATACCACTTTTAAGAATTCCACTTTGTGATTCTCAGGTAAACCATGAAAGAACTCTGAGTTAATGAAGTGCCAGGGAGATGCAAAGGGCAGTGAAATGGCTTCCTGTATCCTCTGCTCATTAGGGCTGAATTAGTAATATCACTGACATTTGCCTGAGAAAATGCATTTGACTCCTTTTTGTGGTCAGTGTCATACATTTTTCAACTCTGTTGTTAGATTTAGGGAAGACATAAGCAGAAAAAACAGTTATAAAATTTAACAAAATAGCCTCATGATATGTATCAAAAGGACTTACTGTAAAGATTTGGAAGATGAGCAACATTGTTGACAAAGACAAAATATACTTACTTTTATATTTCTCTGTGCATTGTTTAAACCCAGTTTTCTGATTATCTGAAATTTAGTTTAAAAAACCAATGATTCAAGTAGGCAAAAGTTGTTTCATTTTTTAAATAATTTGGCCAAATTAAGTATTTCTATACAGCTACTCTCTTAACAAAATATAAACATTTTTTTCTAGATTCCGCTTGTGAAAGCCTATCCAATTCTCAATCCAAATTCTGATCTTTAAGAATAAGAAATACCTAAACATCATATACCATTGACTGCATAAGTTTTCTAATATTGTTCAACAATTCATATAGTTTTAAAATTTTTCTGTAAACAGAATAGATGTATTATGTATGTTTGTGAATAAGTTGTTGGCAGAGTTTGTCCTGGTGGAAAACAGACACATCCCTAGAGACAGAAAAACTGTGTGTCTACAGTTAATTAATTTGGGCAACATTTTAATCAAATTCCTTTGAGAACCATTAGGTACTGGAAGATGCTGAATTCTATGTATAATGCCAGGCATCCTATGAGCCAAAGGAAAGACTGATGAAACTATTATTGCCTGCTGAGTAATTGTTTAAATAATCCTTCCAGTTATTCTGTATGCATTAGAATGTATTTCATTTGGTTTGGTTTCGGTTTTTAACTATTTTTTATAATTTTTGGTTCCCATAAAAATATTGAGAATGTTTTCAATTTATATTAATAATTGCATTAGAAATTTGATGGGAATTGCATTGAATTTCTGTAGTAAGCTTTTGGTAAAATAACCATTTTTACAGCATTAATCACCCCAACTCTTGAGTATAAGAATTATTTCCATCTTCTGGTATTTCTTCAGCTTCTTTGTCTTAAAGTTTTCATTACACAAGTATTCCTCTTCCTTGGTGAGATTTATTCCAAGACATTTGAGGCTATTAGGAGTGGGATTGTTTCCATGATTTCTTTTCTATGTTTGCCATTGACATAAAGAAAGGCTACTGGTTTTGTGTTTCAGGTTTGTCTTGCTACTTTGGCGAACATGTTATCAACCTCAGGAGATTTGTCCATTTCTTTACAAATATTCCAGAACTTACACTCTGAAGGGATATTGGATTTTGCCAAAGGCCTGTTTTTGCATCTAAAGAGATGGTCATGTGGTTTTCATCCTTGAATCTATTTATGTGGTGGGTTAAATACTCTCAATTATGAATGTTGAATAACCCTTGCATCTCTTTATTAAAGCTGACTTGATCTTTGTAAATGAGCTTTTAGATGTGTTCTCTTTTCATAAGATTATTTTTGTTACTTTTCATTATTTTTATATATCTCATCATATGTTTAGATCATATTCTTTTCCCTGCAAAATCAAACAAAAACAAAAACAAGAACAAAAACAAAAAAACTCTCCCAAATTCCAGAAACAGAAAGAATAAAGACATCAGGTGGGCAATCCCATTCACAAAAAAAAAAAAAATTTAAAAATTAAGTACAATGGAATACATCTAATCAATAATGTGGAAGCCTATACAATAAAATGTTTAAAACTCTGTAGAAGGAAACTAAAGATGAACCAAACACAGGAAGAATTCCCATACACTGGGGTTGGTAGGTTTTGTAAATGGTATTCTAAAGATTCAATGTATCTCCCTTCGAAATTCAATGTAGTTATTCTCTGAAATGGGAAAGAAGAAAACACAATCTAAAAATTCAGATGGAATTGCAGAAACTTCATATAACCAAAAGCAATATTGACCAATGAAAGCACTGCTGGGGGTTCACCATCACTGACACTAATTTATGTCACAGAGCTGTAAAAGAAGAAAGAAAAAAATCACAGAACTACCAGAAAAAAACATACACACAAATTAATGGTATAGAATACAAATCTACCAACCCA
Organism: Grammomys surdaster; assembly: GCF_004785775.1. NCBI lineage: Eukaryota > Metazoa > Chordata > Mammalia > Rodentia > Muridae > Grammomys > Grammomys surdaster. The sequence goes on from NW_021620026.1 coordinate 573,236, forward strand.
TAGCTATGTAATATTTAACCAAAATAAAAAAAAAAACAGTATCTACAACAGTGCTAGAGAAACTGGGTATCAACACATAAAGGAATGAAATTTGTTCTTCCTCTCTCTCCCCAAAACACATCATTTTCAAATAGATCAAAGAGCTCAAAGACTAGAAACTCTGAATATTCTAGAAGAAAGAATAGTAAGAGTAGTAAGTACATTTCAGGATACTGGTTCAGGTAAGGATGTAGAAGAATTTTAATCCAGCAACATGGCTACTCTGGCAAGGCATCACATCTAAAGACCTTCTAGGTCTGTGTGGTCTGGAGAGAATACAGATATATCTTTAATCCCAGGAGACAGAGGCAAGCAGATTTCTAAAGTCCACGTCTGCCTGGTATAAAGCAAGTTTTAGGTAAAGAAATCTTAGGTCCAGATGTGGTGGTACATGCCTTTAATCCCAGCACTCAAGAGACAGAGGCATGCAGATCTCTGAGTTCTAGTCTGTCAGTTCAGTTGAGTCAGTGAGTTGAGAAGCAGTGCAGTGGAGTGGAGTTTGTGGAATTTAGAGGCAGCTTATACAAGTACAGTTTTACACTGACAGTTTGCAGAGAGAACAAGCTAGACACACCTGAAGACAGGAGGAGCCAGAGAATAAGGAACCAGAAGATTAGAAAGATTGTTAGAGTAAGTTTGTGGCCAGACAGAGCAGTTTACGAGAAACTGAAAGAAACAGATTGAATCAATCAGTTTGAGCCAGAACAGCTGAGTTTAACCAGCCAGCCAGAGTTCAGAAAGAAGTAGAAGGGTGAGCTCATTCAGCACTAAGCCTCCTTGAAGACAGTTACATTACATGAATAAGTTACTTTTACATAAAGACACCCTGAATACAACCCCACTAACCCAGAAAATAAAACCAGCAATCAAGAGGTGGAATGGTATGGAATTCAATTAACGCTTCTGTAGGACAAAAAAACTTAATCAACTAAAGGGGCAGCCATTAGAATAGGGACATTTTCTATCAGCTACTGTAGTGGTTTGAATAGGTTTACGTCCCTCCCTGGACTCGGGTGTTTGAATGCTTAGCCCACAGGGAGTGCTACTATTAGGGGAGATGTCCTTTTTGGAATAGGTATGGCTTTGTTGGAGGATGTGTGTTACTCTGGGGGTGTGTTTTGAGACCCTCCTAGCTATCCATGAAACAGTCTTCTCCTAGAAGCCTTCAGATCAACATGTAGAGCTCTCAGTTCTTCCTGTGTGATACCTTCCTGGATGCTGCCATGCTCCCTCATTATGATACTCTACTAAACCTCTGAACCTATAAGCCAGCCCCAGTTAAATGTTGTCCTTTATAAGAGTTGCCTTGGTCATGATGTCTGTTCATAGCAGTAAAGCCCTAAGACAGCTATACATCTATCAGAGGACTGTTTTCTAAAGTTTACAAAACACTCAAGAAAAAGCTAATCTTCAAAAAAATAAACAACCTAAATATGAAAACCAACAGTTGTTAGATGACTACAAGAAAGGCATGTCTTGTGGCCACAAGCAGGGATTTTTTTTTTTTCTTACAATAGATTCTGATCAAAGTTAAACTCCTCCCAGATCTCCAATAGGGATACACCCCTTATCTGTCTCTTGCTACAAACAAACAAACAGGCATCTAAGAGACAAAATATAATAAGATAAAACAAAAACAAACCAATCAGAATACAACTTTTGAACAAGCCATATGGAAACCTATTTTATAAGCTCTGTGTGTATGTGTGTAGTGTGAGTATGTGCATGTCTATGTATGTGTGTGATTAATTGGATCACCCTACACAGTTGATAGTGCTCATCTTAGAAACTACAGGTTGCCAAATAAAAAATCCAATACAGGTGCAGGGCATTTCCATAGGGTTGTTGGGCAAAGAAGTCTTGTAGAGTTCTGCAAACAGTATAGGTTACTGCTCTTGGTTGTGTATCATAACTTGATGACAAAACTCTATTGCTGAAGATAACACACACTTTGGTCTTAGGATATGTAGAAATTAAGATAGTATTAGTTAACAAAGTTTCTGCCCTGATGATTAAAGTCATTAACAGTTTTACTTATCTGTGAGTAAGAAAACAGAGGAAACATACCTCAATTGATGCAGTAGTGTCATGAAAGTGATGGAGTAATAAGCCACTTTCTGATTCGGTTCAAGGCCTGCATCACAAGAGTCTGCATTTAAATACTCATTTCAAGTTAGTGGCGCTGCTTTGGGGGAGGATATGAAGCCTATAGAAGAAGCAAACTCATTGGAAAAGTACCTCATTGAACCCAAGCTTTGAAGGTTTATAGCCTCACTCCACTTCCGGTTTTTTTTTTCCAGTTTGTGTTTTAAATGTGATCAACTAGCTTCCTGCTCCAGCCATAATGCCATTTCTTCCTGCCACAGTGGACTCTTAATCCTCAGTGGGTCTGCATTTCCCCTCTGTCAGAACACCACTCAAGGAGAGGAAACACAGGGGAGCGCTAGGCTAAATTTTGAGCTAGTGGGATGTTGACATATCACTCAGGGGGATGAAACACAGCCTAAGAGTCCTGGACTGGGACAGAGGTTGTGGTTCTCAAACTCCTAGGCACACAGACACCACTTGAAGAATTGAGAAGGGGGACACATCAGGCCTGGGATGAGCCCAGGACAGGAGGAATCTGGTTTAGCTCAGAGTAAGTGTAAGTAGTGCGGAGAAGCTTTTCTACAGCTCTGTATAACTTAGGCCTCCCCCGAGACAGCCCTTGCTTGTCCTGTTTATTCATGGTGAAAAGAGATACATATGAATTATTCAGGGTGGACCAGAGATTACAGATCTTTTGCAGGAAGGGATGTCCAGGAAGGGATGTTCAGGAAGGGACATTTATAGGTTAAACCCTCGGGCCTCATCTAGGTACCTCATTAGCACAGAGAACTCTGGGTTTCTATGCTATGTGACCAGTTGTCATGGCCCACTTAGCGGGGGTGTTGTGGTCACGTGCTCCAGGCAGGAACCTGATCGGGAGTAGATTCAAACAGTCTACTGTTCTCAATTATGAGAATTGCCAGAATTCCTTTTTCTCCCTATCCTTCCCAGTTTTTCTTTCTGGTGAAATGGTTCCACTTACCCTACATCACTTCTGGAATCATGAGCTAAAATAAGCCCTGTTTTCCTGAAGCTGTTTTTGGCCATGATATTTTATGAAGCAATAGAAAGATAACTAGAAGCTAGATCTTACAGGTAACAGGAGTGATCTTACTACCATTGTTTTGCTAAATGTACATAGTATAAAGCTTCACTCTATAAGTCTACTTTCATCATGGAAGTTTATTTGTGTGATGGATAGTTGTTAATGCAGAAACTCATAACTAAGCAAAGTTCAGCAAATAAGTTTTATTGGATTGCACACCACAAATAGGACATCTATATAACTACCCCCTCCCTGCTGCAATTGTCACTGAAAGCCTAGGGACCATTATGGAAGAGGGGGCAGAAAGATTGTATGAGGAAGGACCAAAGCAAAATGATGTATTTTGGACATGGCAGAAACGAGGCCATCTGCACAAACCTGCACAAACTCAAGACAATCAACCTAACAGCTTAAAGAGATAAGGCCTCAGAAACCTCTGCCTTTAGTTGAGGAGCTATTGATAGCTGAAGCTTATAATCGGAGGACAGGTAGTTTTCTTCAGAGATGTGATTGTTAGTAGGTTGACCACACTTCAGTGGATAGCCCCACATTCATGAATATATGGGCATCAAAAATTGGAGTCCTTGAATTATTTTCTTAAAAAGAGAAAGAAAGGCAGAGTGATGGATATGGGATGAGTTAGGAGGAGGAGGAGTGGGAATGAACACATTCAAAATACATTATAATCATGTTTAAAATCAAAGAATAAAATATATAATTAAATATATAAATATTTATTGTAAATTCTTTAAAAAGAAATTAACTTTGAAATGCTATGATGAAATCTAATACTTTTTAACAAATTTTAAAAGTAGAATGTCTACATCTATGCCCTCCACTCAAGTTCAGGCCCCATGCACAGGAGTAGTTGGACAAAATAAAACAAACGATATGTTGTAAGTCTGTGTGCGTGTATGTTCCTAGATTTTGTTCGTTTTGTTAAGAGAGAAATAAAGAACATAAAATTGGAGATCTGGAGGTTCTTAGAGATATTGTGGTAAGGTAAAAAATGATTAAAATGTATTGCATTATAAAATTTAATAAAAAATTTAAAATATGTATGATAAATATTTTGCATTAAAAATGAAAAAATGGCCTTCATAAAACAGCAAACAAACCAAAACCCATCCCATTGTTTTTTATTAAATCATAAGAATTTTGCCACATGTATTTCCTGTTATCACTCAACAGATCATGAATGTAGACTTCACTTGCCAGTCATTCAGTTTCCTCAGTTGCTGAGTTGACAGCTTGAAGCACATTCTAAAATTTTCTGTAGATACTGTTTGACCATTGTTTCTGCTCTAAGGTCTATTTTCTAGTCTTCTACCACACTAAATTATATACTCATCAGAACTTCTCTTAGTTCCATACAGAAGAGAGAAAACAATATTTCATATATGATTTCATCAGTTTGGCATTATTTATCTAAAAATTATTTTATGCCACATCAGTCATTACAGATTTGATATCTCATCAATTCTTTTAATTATGTGGTACTTCTATACTGCTTCAAAGACTGTAAATAAAGTATATACTACATTAAAAAGTGAATACCATTTTCTTTTTATATAAAGTTAAATTTTAGAAATTTCCTAAATTGCAATTTATCCTCAGAAAGAGATTGTCTTACTGTGCTAAGGGCTTTTCTAATCAGCTGATGGCATCACTACCTGTGAAAAGCTCTCTGGCATCATCTGTAACAAATTTCATCTTCTAACAATTTAAACTAATTTTAATGAGTTTATTAATAAAGAATAAAAATTTGTCTTTTTTGATTTTCTGCAACTTGCTCTTACATATAACTGCAGGGTAAATCTTTCCTGTAATTTAGATTACGTGTCTACAAAATTTTAGATTGTTTTCTTGAAAGATTTTTTTACTTATTCACATTCTGTAAGTGTATACTGAAAATTTGTGTAAGCCATATTTTCTAGCCCTGTTATTATTATATAGATATTAATGTGCTTAATTTGTTTGGAGACTAAAAGAATAAAACAAGGTAGACTCCCACAAATGGTACATTGTTTGTCAAGTTATGGTAGTATTGTCATATGCAGATTTAATAATTATCCCCTCTTCAGATATTTTAAAATAGATAATTAGAGAGTCCATATATACTCAGAAGTTTTGAAAATCTAAATTATTTTGTGGAACCTTGAAATTTTACTATAGGTCTTGGATTCCACGTGTCATCAGCATAACAAGATTCCCTATAGATATTAGAAGTCTCTATTAACTTTGTTATTTTGCTTTTAGAGTTAATGATGAAAATGGTCAATTAGTGTACTTTCCACAAAAATCCCCAAAGTCTTAGATACAAGCTCTTGGTAAAAACATCATTCGATATTAAACATGACAACCTCCAGTGATACAGAGGCAAAGTCATGTTTATTGATGATGGAATGAGGTAGTGACTACAATTCTTTAGTTACAACAAAACAGGAACACACTATTGTTTTGGAAGACAATAATTATTTAATTTGTAGGGAAAACAAAACAATGAATTTAAAGATGTCACCTCATGTGTTATGATTAAATACAGGAAAATATGATTATTTTAAACTGAACTGGGTTTTAATCTGAACAAGTTCTCCATTGAAACTGATGAAGCAAGTCAAAAAATATAGGCTAGTAAAAAATACCCCTTTTGGAAGAATTTTTTTATGCTACATTTCTAGACACAAATAAAGTTCCATAATGTATCTGCAAACAAAACCTCTGTGGAACTCAAGGAGGAGTAAGTATTTTCAGTATTTTCATGTCGTATACAAAGAGGTTGTATTAAGAACAGTTCTGTCTTGAACATAGATTATGCTAACTAAATCTAGCACTAGAGAAATCTGATAGCATCCATGTAGCCCATGGCTAAGCTTTGCACATATGCATTTGAAAGCTGGCTATGCTTGTTTATCACAAAAGCTTTACACATAGTAACTTTCAGTGCCTTTTATTCAAACTTTATTGGTATACAAAGTATTTACATTTAAGAATTAGAAAATATAATAGTTAACCTGGGAGGTAGAATTGAATGTAAATTATTTCTTATACCAAGAAAGATACATAAGTAGAAATGGAAAAGAATTAAGAAGAAATGTTTTAAATTCAATGTAAAATGTTTACTTGCTGATTTAAATAAGTTTAAACATAAGACTTGTAAGGCTGTTTTCCTGCTGAACTAGTTTTATTTGGTAATGACAAAGAACTCCAAAATTAACAAATACCAACAACAAATAATCATTTTAAGCGATTTATTTCAAATTTAATTTTCATTGATACATGTCATGTTTATCTAAGAGCATATCCATGTGGACTTCAGAAATCTTGGATAATGCTGATCTTCAATTTTACTGACAAGTACACAGAATAACATATTTCTCTCACTATCTGTTTCTTAAATACTTTTATAATTAGACTTTTAATTTTTTATGATAATTATATTTTACTTGTTCTATTTATAAGGGATTAAATAATATTAATCTTATATTAATCTAATTAGCAAAAATTAAAGATATTATGTCCTTTAAAAAAAGACAACCTTGAATCACATATTGAGTTCCTAACCAGCCTGGGATACATAGTGAAATCCTATTTCAAAAATAGTTCAGACCCCTCCCTCAAGGCTCAAGGAGCTATGCAGAAAAGGATGTGGAAAGATTGTACAGTCAAAAGGGATGGATGTTTCCAGGAAAGCAGTGTCTTCTAGACACAGCAGGATAGATACACAGACTCAGAGTCTATGGTAATACTTGCTTTGGTTCAGGTGAGGTGGAAACAATGTTCTAAGAGAGGAAGTGACCATGGGGTTCCATTCCTATCCAAGAAGCTATTTACAATTGATATTCCACAACTGAAGGCAAAACTAGTTTTTTTACAATGGAGTCTTACTGGACATATCAACCACACTTCAAGGCAGTCCCCATACCAACACACCACAAACTTTGTGTCTTTTCTGATAGTTTTTTGTTTCAATTTTGTTTTGTTTTGTTTTGGTATTTTTGTCTTGTTTGTTTATGTTTTTATTTTTGTGTTTCTGTGGAGGGTTTTTTTTGAGCTGGGAGAAGGGAGAGAGGAAGAGGAAGTAGGATAGGAAAAAGGAGAGATCATAAAATTGGGTGTGTAAGAAAGTAGAGAGGATCAGAAAGATTTGTAGGAGTAGAAAAGTATAGTCAAAATATATTAAAAATAATAATATAGAGAAAATATTTGTTTATGGAAACAAAATATGTACTACTCATACTAACCTAAAATATTTCTTGGGAATCTGTAGAAGTGAGAGTTTTACTTTCAAAAATGTGGGTAGGAAATGAGAAACATGTAAATATTTATCACAGAAAATAAGAAAACATTTTCCAAGTATAAAAAAATCTGAAAATAATTGGAAATGAGTATCTGGGACATGGTTTTTATGGCTATTATGGTTGTAGTTCTTCTGACCAATGAGTAAATGTGGAAACTTAGAAGGAAACAAAATTGTCTGCATTTCCATTGCATTGCAGGATTCTTCATATCACCTTCACGTCTTTACAAAACGAACCCGTCAATCATTAAATTTGCCCAGCTGGAAAGACTTAGATGACATAGAGACATGAGAAATCATACATTGGTGACAACCTTTATTCTTCTGGGATTGACCGAAGACCCAAAGTGGCAAATTGTCATCTTCCTTTTTCTATTTATAACATATGTGCTTAGCATCACTGGAAATCTTACCATTATCCTTCTCACTCTGTTGGATTCCCACCTCAAAACGCCCATGTATTTCTTCCTTCAGAAGTTTTCCTTCTTAGAAATCTCTCTGACATCTACCTGCATCCCTAGGTTCCTGGTCAGCATAGTGACCATGGATAAAACTATTTCGGTGGAGGCTTGCTTCACACAGTTATTTGCTGCCCTTATCTTTGGAATAGCACAGTTTTTCTTGCTGGCTGTCATGTCCTATGACCGCTATGTGGCCATTTGTAAACCCCTTCATTATACAACCATCATGAATGGCAGAGTCTGTACATTGCTGTTTGGCAGCTGCTGCTTAATTGCTTTGTTTGCCATCTGCCCTGGAGTCATTGTGAGTCTGGGTTTGGAATTCTGTGGTACTATTATTGAACACTTTTTTTGCGACTACTCTCCCATCTTGAAGCTTTCCTGCAATGATACAAGGTCCATGCAACTGGTCAATTTTATTTTTGCCATCATTACTCTCCTAATTACCTTGGTGCTAGTAATGTTCTCTTATGGGAAAATCATAAGTACAATTCTGAGGTTCCCCTCTGCTCAACAGAAGAAGAAGGCCTTCTCCACCTGTTCCTCACACATGATTGTTGTCTCCATCTCTTACGGCAGCTGCATTTTTATGTACATCAAAACTTCTGCTGAGGAGAGAATATCTTTAAATAAGGGGATTGCTATACTCACTCTTGCACTTGCACCTGTACTAAACCCTTTTATATACACTCTAAGAAATAAGCAAGTCAAAGAAGCCCTAAAGGACATCATTAAAAAATGTACCTCAGCTTCTTCAAAGTAATAAGTTTGGATTGACTGGTGTACTAGTAAGATGAATGAAAATTATAGGCTATAACAGCTACTGTTTTAACATATCTGTACTTAACTTTTGTATTGTGGTAGTTACTAAAGTTGCTCATACTTGACTCTAAATCTTCTTCAAAATTTTTATATTTTTAGTGATGGTATCTGTATTCATGTTTTCTCCTATGTGTTTCTGGAATCACTTGTTTTTTAAATTTAATGTTTTGAAATGTATGCATATCAAAATATTCCACTATGAATTCCCCATGGAAACATCATATATCTATGATTTTCTATCAAATATATGCTTAAAATATATTTGAGAACTTTTACTAATAACTGATTTTAGTCTATAAACCTCTAGGAACACTTTCTTTTGCTATATTTTACTCATATATATTTAATTTCTGGAAACAAACTCTTCTTCCAAACTCCTTGCTTTTATTCTTTCTTATTTTTTATCTCTGTTTTTTTGTTTTTTTTTGTTTTTGTTTTGTTTTTGCTTTTTTTAGTATTGGCTGATAGTAGTTTTTCATATATATTCATTCATTCACCTTTATAGGTCATCTACAACATTTTCTATTTTTCTTTTTTTTAATGTCTCAAGAAAATATTTAAAAGTCTATATTTAGAAAGCAGAATATTTTATATAGTCATCATTAGTACATATTCTTGTGACATATTCCACACCTCTAATTTTGAAGACTTTGACTTTCTGAAATAAAGAAACTAATAAAACATGAAAGCATCAACATGTCCTGTGTTCAATATCAGATATGTCTCATATATGTGTCTGTTCACTCTTATCAGACACCAGTCGATCCTCACCACTATTCATCATAACATGCACTTTATACAATATTTTTTTAGACTGACTATTGCAGACACAAGGTAAAAACCGAAGTATACGTTTAACATTCCAGAATCTACATGAGAAAATAAGAACCCAACGACACTTTTCTTAAGAACAAAACACATACTCTCCAAACTTGAGTACTATATGTTTATATCAGTTATTTTTATTACAGTTTGGTATACTTTTTGTTACACATAATAATTTACTTTGATTTTTCAAAGACAGAGGAAATAATCTCAAATTTATACTGTCATGGGAAGCCCACCAGAGATGACCATGCAAACACACTTTATAGCCAATTGAAAATTCTTCTTCCATCTGCAAGGACTACATTCAGGTGCTTGGGTCCTAAATGTAGTACCAATTATCCAGAGTTGGATGGTTAGAAAGGATGTATCCTAACAAGAAGCTAATATAATCAGTTAGCTGCAGGAGGTTGGCACTAACAAACAGTTAAACAGAAACTAAGGTAAGTTAACTAGTGCATCCTGACCTTGGGTTCTTAGAATAGATTTGGGTAATTTTCTACAGGATTCTCCATCAAGGAGAACAAATTCTAGTTTAACCTGAATGGCATCAGGAAGAATACAAGATGGAGGAGCCTCTATACTGTCTTGCCCTGTCACAATGCTCTGTGCTCTTTAACTAAAATATATAGTAGTCTCCTTATAGATTAGTCTACTTACACTGGAGTCTAATTGTAATTTGTGTTTGCAAAGCATGAGATACAGTTCTTGGACAGCCTTTTACTAGCAAGAAGAATCTAAATGTATACGCATACATTAGAGGACACAAAATTTATTTACGTAGGATATTCTCGCAGGTTGAAATAATTTAAAAGAGTTTTTGAAGGATATTAACTATTTATTGAAGCTATTTCAATATTGTTCTCTTGTTTCGTGGTTGATTCCTAATTACCATTTTTAACCTCAAGAACAATTTTATTAGAATTTAAAAGTTTTTACCTCCAGGGCAGACAAACTATAAACTTTAACATCTACCCAGAGAAAAATGGATAAAAATAAAAAGGGGGAAACAGAAACAAACAAAAAAAAGAAAAACAGAAACAGAAAAAAAAAACCAAAACAAAAAATATGGCATTTGAATTACAAGTCTAGAGATCTGACACATAATACAACATAGCCACAGAGTTGGGGAGAGAGTTTTAGAAAAAAAGCAAGTAAGCCCAGAGTATTAGAGAAAACATTCTTATATTATGGCCAGAATAAAAAAGATATAGGAGACAGAGAGACAGGAGAGAGATAGAGAGAGTGAGATAGATAGAGAGAGACAGAGAAAGACACAGAGAAACACATTGAGAGAGACAGATAGAGAGAGAAAGCTTGTAAACTTTTGAGTCAGTTTTAAGAAAAGTGTGCTGGTGCCAAACTTCATAGCCTCTTTGCTTGTAAAGACTGAGCTAGGCGTTGGAAATCTGAAAAGAAAAAAAAAATAATAAAGTATCTCATTAGAGAAATCATTATTCCATTTATCCTTTTAGCATGATTTAAATTGAGCCCTACTTCCTGGAAGTGGTCCTTCCTTCCTGAAGGGTGGTCCACTGCTAGATGACTTGCTCAGCTAGAATGTCAGGTCTCTTCCATGGCCAGAAATTCTGTTCTTTTGGCAAAGAATTTTCTCTTAATAGACTCACTTTTATTGCTACTCTAACATCTTCCAATATTAAAATGTAACCCTAAAATTATTTAGGAGATAGATCAGGGATCAGAATTCCCAAACACTTCTGGCATCTCTGGTTTCTGGGAAGGAGAAGGCTACCAAGAGTCCAAAGTATATTTGTGGGTATCTTTGTGATTATTTTTCTTTGCAGTCTTTACACTAGATTCCTGAGCCAGTATTTAACTCCTGTTCTTGTCACCAGAATCACCTCACTTCAAAGAGGTAACATTAACTGCCATTATGGAATTGGGGGCAGTAACTAATCTAGCCTCTTCTATTTTAATGTGGGGGTGTCTAAGTTAATAGTATTTTTCCAGTAGCACCATCTAAAAGAACCCTAAAAGTGCATCAGTGGTTCTACTCATATCAGAAATGTAGAGAGGAAAGGAAAGTCTTTGACCAGTGACCCAAAAGTTATGTGAAGAAGAAATAAAGACAAGAGTTATTAACATTATAAATCCAAGGTAGAGACCCAAAAAAGACCAAAACAGGGAATATTTTCAGTTTTTTGTTGGTCATTTTATTTATTTACATTTCAAACGTTGTTCCCTCCTTCTTGGTTTTCCCTCCAAAACTCTCTATCCCATCCCCCATCCCCTTTGTCTCCATAGGAAAAACAACATCAAATAACTGGAACACCCAGAGCTCCCAGGGTGTAAACCAAAGGATATTTTGTATATATTCCAGTAAACATGATCTAGAAATAGCCTTTTTTTTTAAAGAAAATATTGTGCTGTGTAATCCAAGCTGGTCTTGAATTCTCCATTTAATCTCAAGGATTTCTCAAAGTTATAGTTATCCTCTTGCCTCCATGCCAATCTGATTCCTATTTTTGCAAGATCTGATCTATAGAGTCACAAATACGCTAATAGATAAGGACACAATGAACCATAGATCAATTCTTCTGATGAAGATAAAGTAAAAAACCCTTAATAAAATTCTGGAAAAAAAATGTGTTTAGTACAACAATTAAAAGATCAAAAGTATTTTGCATTTGTTTTGTTCTACAGAGTAAAAGGGGTTTTTACATACACAAAATATCACATGAATTAAATCAAAGACAAAAGTCACTTGTTTGTCTCAGTAAATGATGAAAACCCCCTTTGACAAAATTTTACATCCTTTATGATAAAAATTCTGAAAAATATCTAAGAATTAAAGGTTGCAAAAATGCAAATGACAGACCCACAGTGAACATTACACTAAATGGACTAATGCTGAGTATATTCCTCTGATATTAAGAGCAAGACACTTCTATTTACCATCCTCATTCTTGTTCAACATTGTGACTGAATTCTTATAGCACTAAATCAAGAGAAAGAAACTAAATGGGTACAAATAGAAAAAGCATCAAGATTACCCCTAGTCACACATGATTGTATTCTATACTTAGAAAACTCTAATTACTCTGTCAGAATATTTTTAGATGATGATCAAATCTAGGAAAATAGCAGAAGATATCAATCTACAAAAACATGGAGCTTTTCAGATAGAACAATATGGTCAAGAAGAAATCATGTAAATAATTGCGTTTTCAATAACTTTTTTAAACAAAGTACCCACAAAACTACTAAGAATATGAGACATATATAAAAATAAACACTGAAGAAAAGTAGTGTAAGATACTAAAACATACAAAACAATCCCATGTTCACTAACTTGAACAAATTATGTTGAGATAGTGGCCATATTATCTGAAGCAGTCCACAGATTCTTTACAATCACAATCAAAACAACCCTGAAATTCTTCATAGCAAAAGAATTTAAATAATACCAAAACTAATACCAAAATTCATATAAAATCACAACAGATTCAACATACCAAATAAAACCTGACAAAATAAAGAACAATGTTAAGATTTTTCGATAGACAATTTAAATTTCTACTTCAAATCTTTTGTGACAAAAATTAATTAATCATATTGACATAGAAACCAGCAAATGACTAATAGACTATGTGTGTGTGTGTGTGTGTGTATATACATTATACATATGCATCATATACATACACACATGTACACACACATATATATGTATACATATACATATAGCTACAGCCATTAGACTCTTGACAAAAGTGTCATAAACAAATGGGACTGAACTGCCAACCAAAGAGTACACATGGAGGGACCCATGGCTCTGTCTGTGGATATGGCAGAGGATGGCCTTGTTGGACATCAGTGGAAGGAGCAGCCCTTGGACCTGTGTGGATTCAATGCCCCAATATAGGGGAATGCCAAGGAGGGAAGGGGGGAGTGTGTGGGTGGGGGAACACCCTCATAGATGCAGGGGGAGGGGGATGGGATAGGGGATTTCCAGACAAGAGACCTGTAGAAAGGATGACATTTGAAAAGTAAATTTAAAAAATCCAATAAAAGAAAAAAATTTTAAAAATAACAAATGGTAAATAATAGACAGACTAACAAGGGATAGTGGTACATCTAAGTGTAACAGATAAAAACTAGATTCATTTCCCTACCTCTTATAAATCAGATTCAAGATCTTTTCGCAGTGTCTTTTCATTATCCTTCATGTCAGTTCTTTTTTTCTATTCAATGAATTTAATTTGTAAGTAATATAAATTATGAAAATATTATTTACATGTCTGTTTTGACATATCTAAAGGAGAAAATCATGTTTTCTTTTTTTTTTTTCTCAAATCGTAATTCATTCACACAGGGGTTATAAACACAGACAGGCAGGATGTGGGAAAGGGATGACACTGGAGTGTGGGTGTTCAGGGGGAATACAGATATCTTCAGAACCGGGTATCGGCTGGGTGAAGGTTCAGGGGACAAGTCACTATGACTCTGCCTATGACTCGCTTGTCCTTATCTAAGTTGGTATTGTCTGCCAAGGCTACCTATTTACAAGGTCTATGAATACTCATCATTTCAAAAATAATTATTTGACAGTTTCAGCAACCTGACAGCAGTTTTTTCCAATATGAAATCTAGCCATCCAGGCTTTGGCTTCTACCTTAATCTATTTTTATCTCTGTATGTATCCCAGATAAAGCATGGTACATTTTGAACAATATAGTCTCATTACTTATCTATGGTGGGAAACTGACAGAATGGCAATAGTCAGTTTTGTTTGGGGGCAGGGTGTGCACAGGAGGGTCTCCCACCAGCTCCTAGAGAGCTTTCACACTTTTGACACTGATATGTTACTTTAGTATCACATGATTCAGGGATCGGTATTATCTATGCCAGCAGAATGCCCTAGTTCAAATATTACCCTTTACAGTAGTAGATTTCTATGTGACTTCTTCAAATGTCCTCCTGAGTTTAGATCAACTTTTTTCCTTCCTTCCTTCCTTCCTTCCTTCCTTCCTTCCTTCCTTCCTTCCTTCTTTCCTTCCTTCCTTCCTTCCTTCCTTCCTTCTTTCCTTCCTTCCTCTCTGCCCCTCTCTCTCTCTCTCTCTCTCTCTCTCTCTCTCTCTCTCCCTCCCCACCCCCACTCAACAGCAATCTCTTAAATTTTTTATTTATTTACATTCTAAATGTTGCCCCCTTACCATTCCCCCTCCAAGATTCTTTACCCCATTCCCCCTTGTCTTTGCCTCTGAGAGGGTGCTTCCTCACCTTCTGGCCCACAACCACCTCAACCCCAAAAGCATCATCCTTACCTGGGGCATGAAGCTTCAACATGATAGGGAACATCAGGGAACATCCTCTCCCAGTGAGGCCAGACAAGGCAGTCTTCAGCTACATATGTTCCAAGAGCCTCAGACCAGCCTGTTTATGCTCTTTGATTGGTGGCTTAATCTCTAGGAGCTCTGAGGGGTACTGGCTAGTTTTTTCTGTTGTTCTTCCTATGGAGTTACAATCCCCTTCAGCACTTCCATCCTTCCCGAACCTAAGTCCAATGGTTGGCTGTGAGTATTCGCATCTGTCTTAGTCAGCTGCTGGTAGAGCCTCTCAAAGAACAGCCATGTTAGGCTCCTGTCTGCAAGCACAACATGCATCAGGTATAGTGTTAGGGTTTAGTCCCTGGTCATGGGATGCATCCCAAGTTGGGCCACTCACCAGATGGCCTTTCCTTCAGTCTCTACTCCATTTTTGTCCATTCATTTCCTTTAGACAAGAACAATTCTGGGTCAAAAATTTTGAAGATGGGTGGGTGGCCCCATGCCACAATTGGGGGTCATGTTTATCTACTGGAGGTGGTCTCTTCAGGTTCTATCTCCCCACTGTTGGGCATTTTGACTAAGATCACCTCCCATTGAGTCCTGAGAACCTCACATCTGAGCTCTGGGATTTTCAAGATGTTTCCTCTTCCCAAACTCCCCACTGCTGCAGATTTCCATTAATTTTCCTGGGTCTCTGAGCTTCTCTCCTGTCTCCTCCCATACCTGATTCTGCCCCCACCCCTTTTTCCATCCTTCTTTCCTCTCCAACCCAGGTTTCCCCTCCTTCTGCCTCCTGTGATTATTTTGTCACCCCCACCCTAAGTGGGATTGAAGCATCCTCACACTTGGCCCTTCCTTCTTGTTAAGCTTCATATCATCTGTTAATTGTATCAGGGGTATTCTGCAATTTTTGGCTAATATCCACTTATCAGTGAGTACATGCATGTCCTTTTGGGTCTGGGTTTCCTTGCTCAGGATGATTTTTTTCCCTAATTCCTTCCATTTTTCTGCAGAATTCATGATATCTTCCAATCTTTCATATCTTGCCCTCTCTCCCCCACCCCTATGGTTCTTTACTAACTCCCTAAAATGTGTAGACATTAACTTCAACTTAGACAAATCTAAAATTTTGAAGGCAGAATCTACATATGAGAGAAAAAAAGTGACATTTGATTTTTCTGAGGCTGCATTACCTCATTTAGGTAGTCCTTCGTTGCCTCTTTATTCATCTATCTCTGCAAATTGCATAAATCTGGGTTTTTTTCTTTTTACTCCTGAATAAAATTCCATTGTGTGTATATTTCACAATTCCATTATCCATTCTGCAGTTGACAAACAACTAGGATGATGCCAATTCCTTTCTATTATGCATTGAGCAATAATGAATATTGATTACAAGGGTCTCTATGGTAGCCCTTTGGGTATATAAGGAGTGTGGTAGATAAGTCACACTATAGTTGACAAAGACTGGAACATTCTGTGAACTTCTTCATTCATATAGCAATTTCTACCATTATATACATGCTTTTAATTTGTAAAGATTCCATCTGTGATCTTTTTGCCTTATTTCCTAAGGAATGTATTCAGAGGATCCTTAACTATGCCAGTATTTTGCAATGTTTTTCCTTCTTTTTCCTCCTGCTGTTTCAGATGTTCCTTGTGTTAATTTTGTTCTTCTTTTCTTTTTTCCCTTGTTCTAGCATATAATTGTTATGTCAGTGTGAAACAAAATCTTATATTTAAAAATAATGAATGCTGGTAAGGAAGGATGCAAGGTGAAAAAACTCTGATATATTACTGGTAAGAATGTAAATTAGTACACTCACTATGTGAATAAGCATCACAAAAAATATAGATATAATGTTTACCAGATAAACCACTCCAAAGTATAGGTGTCAGTCACTATACAAGATATGAGTGAATAGCCATGGTTTTTTGCAGCACTTTTCACAATATCTATGCTATGGAGTCAGCCTAAATGACTCTGAACAGGGACATGTTTTGAGAAACTGTAGTGGATAAACATAAGTAATTTTCAGGCCCTTAAAGAACAAAATCATGTCAATTTCAGAAAAGTACATAGAAATGGAATTCATCATATAAAACAATAAGTCAGATTCCAAAGAAAATGCCACATTGCAAAAGAAACAAAGATTGTAGGAGAGTAGGGAGGAGTCACATAGTTATTCTGGAGATATGTATAACCTAAGCATGCACTTTGATTACATATATGTCTGTTTCTCTATGTGGCATTGTGCCTGCAAATGTAGTACCTCTGGAGGCCAGGAGAAATGCCAATCCTGAGGATCTCAAGTTACAGGGAGTTGTGAGCCCTGCAAAGCGTATTCTAGGAACACAATTCAGATCCTCTGGAAGAGAAGAACCTAATTGTACCTTGTCTTAACTATTATTAGCTACTGAGCCATCCTTTCAACTCCTATAAATACATTTCAAATAGAGAAACAACACAAGAGAAAGCCCACTCTGTCATTGAGAAACAATGGCTATTGGAAATTGCTTGAATCTCACAGAGAAATTTTGTTTACAGTAGCATATGTTTCACTTTTGACTCAGAAAATTAAATTTGAGGAATTCATCCTAATGTTGTTAAAACCTAGGGGATTTTAAAATGTAGTTTGTGTATTCTATATGAATACAAGTATAAAATGTATTTCGAGCATATTCACTATCCAGTCAGTTCCTTCTGAATATCCCTCGAACCAAATGTGTCTCAACCTCATGTCCTCTTATTTTTCATTTTATAATCCTATGAGTACTGTTTATAGGATATAAGTTTTTAAAGTATGTTCTATAAAATACATGTACACAATTTTAGAGATAACTGTATGATTCTAATTGTTGAAATTGGAAAAAATCTATATACTGATCTCTAAGAGAGGAATAGTACATCCTTACAAGGAAGGATCCAGCTGTAGCCAAGATTGAAATCCCTCTATGCACTTATACGGTGGTGTGTTTGACGGAACATATTGCTAAACAAATGAGCCAGATGAAACAGGATGTTTATAGAATAACACACTTAGATTAGAACTAGTTGGTTTACAATGGGTTATCTTTTCCTATTTTAAATTATCAATTTTGTAGTCACTTCAAATATTCTTTATAGTCACTTGAAATATTCTGTAGTTTTCTGATTTTTAAACCAGAACTGCATAATTGTAATTTCAAAAGATGGGCATGTGATATAAATAAAACAGCACTCTGTAGGTATCTAGAATCATAGCTTTAAAAGAAAGTTTGTGCACACATTTTTATTTCTATAGAAAATAATTCTGTATCTAAATTTGGCCATCCCTGAGGAAATAAATCATGGTCTTGGTTTGCAGTTACCCTGAGAATTCATTGTCCTTAGATGCTTTACAATAAGACGCAGAGGCACAGATCCTCCACCACGTCAGAGGCAGGGAATTTTCATATTGTGCTGTGTGTCACACTTAGCCAGATTTACAATACTTCACACAAGTAGGTTGTATGTCATAAGTGCTAGAAATGGTAATTTCATGTACCTTCCTACCAAGAAATAAATTAGTAAAAACTGTTATCTTTAAGATAACATGAAATATAACCATGTTTAAAATGAGGTGAGTAGAGATGATCCATTCATACTTGTTATTTACCAGGATGCTGGCTGACAGATGGAGGTGCATATTTACCAAGAATCTACACATACAGTTTAGGAAAACTGTTAGACCAATGAAAGGCTAGACATTTAAGTTTTTATTGAGAGGTAAGTGTAAACTATTTCAAGTAAGATGTAGCAATGATGCAACAGTGAATAATGTTTTATATAACATAGTATTATAACATGCACATGATTTTATATAACATAGTATCCAATAAAACTAAATGCAATTATATTCATTAGACTGTGAACACTCATCTCTTAGTGTGCTTTGTATGATATACCTTTCAGTATATATTGTGAAGATCTGTGTTATATGTAATTGCTGAAGAACAAAGCACTATTTTCAAATGAAATTCCATAGTAAGTATATCATTAATCATATTGTTATATTAGAAATGAATGAATATTTTTTCAAGCCAAAGCTGGTTTGCCACATAAAGTTTTTTTTAAAAAAATCTAAGGCTGCTTCATCTGCCTAGAGTGCTCTGCCTCAAGTCTTCAATTTTTAAGACATCCAAATGCTCAGATACCTTCCTCTGTAAATTCCTGTAGATGACAGAGATAAGGACATTTATTTCCAATTATTCTTTCTTTTATATGTTTATTTAATATTTATACTATTTTCTAATGAATAATTCATGCTTCACAGGATGCAAATTATTCTATTTATCATCCTCAATGTAAAACATATCATATACTTAAAAACCATTTTCTAGTTAACATTTTTAAGTCATTTCATTATGATTATTTAAAAAGTACCTACTAGGAAACTTTCCCTAGAGATGTCACTAATTCTTCATAATAGAAATGTTCTACAAACTGACTTAAAATTAAAATTTGAGTAGAATCTCACATAAAATCTTATATAAAATAGAGTAATTTTAAAACTATGATTTTTGAAAAATAACCTTCCTAAGTTTGTCTCCTGAAGAAAATTCAACTCAGAATAGTTTTTTATTTGATATTTTATTTATTTACATTTCAGAGGTCATCCCCTTTCCCCATTTTTCCTCTCTAGAAACCCTATCCCAACTCCTCTCCTCCTCATTTAACTTTAGGAATATAAAGTTGGTGAAATGGTGATGTGTGTGTGTGTGTGTGTGTGTGTGTACGTGTGTGTCTGTGTATATATGTATATATGTTTATATATATACATATATATGGATATATATACACATACACACATATATATGTATATCTCTCAGTAAACAAAAATATTTGGTATGTTTCAGTAATCTAATGATATTATAAATACTATATAAAAATGTGTGTTCATTTCATTCCTATCGTGTGTTGTATTTAAAAGTTGCTATGGATTTTTTATGGATCTTTTTCCTTCTGATCATGCTCTCTTGGTTTATGCTGTTTCCTTTGTACACTAGGAAATAAGCAGGATGTCCATTAGTAACATAGCCATACTCTGTTTTAAATGGGTCATTGATATTGTACACTTATATTAAGAAACTATCTTCCATAATATTACTTTTCTTGCCTTAGTTCACATTAATTAAAAAAGTAACATTTTAGGCTTTCCTAACACTCTACCATTCTTTTTATTCCTAATTTTCTTCACATATGTGAAGATAAATATATATGTCTCTATTTCTACAACAATTTCCTGTATATTTCACACCAATATGCCACATTTATTTTTAAACCACAAAAAATGTGAAAATGGGGCTGTGTTGCTCTCCAATCTTTCATCAAACTTTTCCAAATAAAATTATATTGAAAAGGAAGTGGTATCTGGTTATTTACCGGAGATGAATAATTCGAAATCCTCATAAGAAAAACAATTGATCTTACCTATGTTTGTCAAATATCTGAGAATAGTATCATTAGCCATAAAATGAAATTACTAAGAATGAGTTAGTTTAAGCCTCATTTGACTGAATGAAATAAACTCAATACACCAATTCTAGTTACCAACAAGTAGACAGGTATATATTGTTGTTCATGTGTCATTTTTATTCTCCTTAACAATTTAAAAGTTTAATTGGGAAAGTACATGCCATCTTAGTATACAGAACATATCTCAGAATCTGAGACCATTCTAATTATTTACATACACATTTTACTTTTGACACATATGATTATAAACATGGTAGAATATATTAGGAAATAATATTGAATGAAATGCTCTAGAAATAATAGATAATTTGTCTCATGTAACTCTTTATGAAAGATGAATAAACTTTACATATGTACTTGAAACTCTATTTTCACTTTTTAGGTTATTATGTTTTTTCATAAAGATCTACTCCTCCCCTCTCACACCCATCATGAAATAGTGGCCAGTCATGGAAAAACATCCTAAGGAAGAGTTTTTATAGCAGCAGATTTAGCTGATAACTCAGTTTAAAACTTTAGTTTGAATGTGTTAGAATACATTTTACAGTATTAAGTTTATTTTAGTTTTTGAAGGTTTCTTTCTTAGAAATTTCCTAAATGTGTACGTTTAAATCATTAGTTTCATGGTAACTGAGAGTGCAAGAATCTCCTACAAACATTTTATCATTATTATGGCATATCATTTTGAAATTTTGAAATGAAATATCAAAATTTTGAAATTCTGAAATATCACACACACGGACAATCCATTGGGATAAAGTATGGAAAATAAGGGCAGGGATGAACATTAATGAAACTGAGGAGCTATATTTCAAGTGACTGAGATACCTCCTGCTAGTACAGGCAAAGAAATATGCTGAAAAGGCAGAGGGCTTGTACATGGGATAAAGTCTAAAATAATATTTTAAAATATTTGTTTACTCTTTAAACTTGTAAAAGTAGAATTTTCTAGGGTGAAAAATGAACAACTTTTAAGTTTAGGTTTTGACTTTGTGGTTGTTGATGATGTTGTTGATAATATTGTTGATAATGTTGTTGTTGTTTTCTTCCATAGACTTGATAGAACAAGGAAAAAAAAATGAAAAACCAGTCAGTAGAGATTGTGTTCATTTTGCTTGGACTGACTGATGACCCTCACCTTCAAATTCTGATTTTCCTGTTTATGTTTTTCAATTACATCTTGAGCCTGATGGGGAACTTAGTAATTATCTTCCTCACTCTGCTGGATCTTCGTCTCAAGACTCCAATGTACTTCTTTCTGCGGAATTTCTCGTTCTTGGAAATTGCATTCACAACTGCCTGTATTCCACGATTCTTGATGAGCATTCTCACTGGAGACAAAACAATTACCTACAATGCTTGTGTAGCTCAATTATTCTTCTTTTTTCTACTACTTATCACTGAGTTTTACCTCTTGGCTGCCATGTCCTATGACCGCTATGTAGCCATCTGCAGACCACTGCACTACCCCATCATCATGAATAGCAAAGTATGCCACATACTAGTTATCAGCTCCTGGGTGACTGGGTTTTTATCCATATTCCCCCCTTTAATGTTGGGACTCAAACTGGTATTCTGTGCTTCCAAAACTGTAGATCACTTCCTGTGTGACACTTCTCCTGTCCTGCAGCTGTCTTGCACAGACACACGTTTCATAGAATGGATTGCATTTGTCGTAGCTGTCATGACACTTATCATCACCTTGATCTTAGTGATTCTCTCCTACACACTCATCATCAAAACCATCCTAAAATTCCCTTCAGCTCAACAGCGGAAAAAGGCCTTTTCCACCTGCTCCTCACACATGGTTGTTGTCTCCATTACTTATGGGAGTTGTATCTTCATGTATATAAAAACATCAGCCAAGGAGAGGGTGACTTTAAATAAAGGTGTAGCTGTGCTCAACACTTCTGTGGCCCCTTTACTAAACCCTTTCATTTACACTCTAAGGAACCAGCAGGTGAAGGATGCTTTCAAACAGGTGCTCCACAGATTGTGTTATTCTCAAACAGTGAAATAAGAATTCAACAATAGATAGAGAGAACTATAGAGAACATATCCAGAGGTTAGGCACACCCCCAGTTGAGTGATGGGGCTATCCACCCATCTCAAAAATATTAATCTAAAATTCCTCCTATCAAAAAGAAATACAGGGACAAAGAGGGGAGCAGAGATTGAAGGAAAGGCCATCCAGAGACTGCCCCACCTAGAAATTTATCCCATATGCAGACACCAACCCAGATGCTGTTGTTGATTCCAAGAAGTCCTTGCTGACAGGAGGCTGATAAAGCTGCCCTCTGAAAGGTTCTGCCAGAGCCTGAGTAATACAGATGCAGATGCATGCAACCACATAGGAAGAACAATATCAACCAACCAGACCACCCCACCACCACCAGAAGCTCCCAGGGACTAAACCACCAACCAAAGAGTAAACACGGAGGGACCCATGGCTCCAGCAGCATATATAGCAGAGGATTACCTTATCTGGCAACAATGGGAGGGGAGCCCCTTGGTTCTGTGGAGGCTTGATGACCTTAGGGGAATGCTTGGGTGCTGAGACAGGAGTGGATGGGTGGATGGGTGGATGGGTGGGTGATGGGGGAGGGGGATAGGGAGCTTAAGAGGGAAGGGGGATAACATTTGAAATTTAAATAAATAAAATAACCATGAAAACAAAATTAAAAAACAAAACAAGGGGGTGAAGGGAAAGACAGACATAAATAGCATGCTGTTGTGACATGACTAAAAAAAAATGAAAATTAATGTCATGTATATCCATGATGACCCATCTCATTTCTCTCCTTTTCTACTTAAATCATAGTGAATATTCAAATTGCTTTATGTTCATCTTTCAGAATTAAACTTCTGAATCACCAGGAGCAAAATGCTTCTTTAGTCCATAATGCATAATTCTATCTTTGCTTAGAAATCTCTCTTCTCATGATTGGTTTATTTACTAAATGTATTTTGTAAGTAAATGCTACAATAAGTTCTGAATTAATTCTTTGTCGTTGTTAATTGCTACATATTTTATTTCAGTTTAATATTTTGCATTGCTAAATAGAGATTATCACGCAGCATAAAATTAATCTATAATGTAATGAATGCTGTCATAGAAAATAACTAGGAAATCTGAGTCAATTTAACGATAAAATTGATCTAGAAGGATGAATCTTGTGACATGAAGTAAGAGAACAAAGATTGAAGAGCCCTTTGATGCGAAGCGTGAGATGTTTCTTTTGTATAGTTTTGTATAGACTGAGATGTTTCTTTTGTATAGTTATGATTAACAATTAGTTTGACATAATTAAATGGTTTCATAGGAATAAATAACTTGACTTCATGCCTTGATGCTATCTTTTTCATGGTCCTGAATCCTAGAAATACTACTAGTTGTAAGAAAATCAATATATAACATGTTTACATCTAGTTTGCAGAGATTTCTATTTGAAAATTAAAATTTTCTAACAAGTCTGCTTGAATAATTTTTGACAAAACTAATGATGTATCTCTTATGTACTATCATATACAATTAATTTAATCTAAATACATTGAAAAATTTGCATCATGGAACAACATAAAATGTGGTATTGTTTTGTTTACTTCACCTATTTTTTGTAAATATAAATAAAAATATGAAAAACACAACCTCTGGGACACATAATTTTTATCAATTTTTAAAATCACCATACAAAGCCATAGCCTTCATTATGATATTCTCATACACACGTGTAACTATTCTCTTTTTCTAAAATTCTCTCCACCCCTCTCCAACTGCCCCCCCCAGTTCCCTTCCTGCTCATAAGCAGTTCCCCTTCTACTTTCAAGGCTCAGGTTCTTTAAAACCCTTTCCTGTTCAGCTCCCATAAGGTCTCTTCCTACCACTGACTCCTTTAACACCTTCCAATCTGTTTATCTGTTTGCAATTAAATCCAGTATCCAGCTGTGATTTTTCAGCTGACTTAGAGAAATCTGCCTTTCCTCCCTACACAAAAAGGTGTCTCATGCTTTTTGTGTACTTTTTCTTTTGTTTTGTTATTTTGTCTTATCGGTATTCTTTCCCTCTCTTCTTCTTCTTCTTCTTCTTCTTCTTCTTCTTCTTCTTCTTCTTCTTCTTCTTCTTCTTCTTTTGAGTGAGAGAACATAAAGTTGAGTGTTTAGGGTATTGGGAAGGAGCTGAGGAAGGGAAAATAATGCCCCTTCATGGGAGTAGAGCAAGTCTACAAAACAAGATCCTACCCCTCAATTCTCAGTCTCTGTGAAAGACGTTTATGAAATACTCTTAGAAGAAAACAAACCTATGAGAGGACACATTCCAATCCGGTTGCTGCCTTTAAGAACTTATTTCACATGTTTTATATTATAATTATATTATTTTCCCCATCCCTTCCTTCTTACAAACATTCTCATGTACCCAAGCCCCTTGCTTTTAAATTAGATAACCTCTTTTTCTTTAATTGTTGTTGGAAGAGTGCACTGTGTGCATGTGTGCACATCCACATGAGTATAAATACATAAATATAACCACTCAATCTGTATAATGTTACTCATATGCATGTTCTCAGAGACAACCTTTTGCTATTGAAAAAGCAAACAGTGTGCTCCTTCCCGGGGAAGGCTATTGTCCTGCTCTCAGCATTTTAGCTGAAAATAATCAGAAAGTGGATTGTTTGTTTATTACTGCAGCAATGTTCAATCTCCTTTTGAAGAGATGTATGACATTCTCATAGGGATGGAGTCTGAAAATTATTGACAATATTTAAGAGGTGGACTAGACCCGTGCTTGCATGTTATATTAGAGGGAAATGACAGTGATTTGTTGAGTGTTTGCTAATAATCATAGCACAAATGTAGATGGTTCTCAAACCCTGAAAAACCACCATGGATGTCATACTAGCTCATCACCCTGGATTCAAAGAACAAGTCTCCTCTCTACCTTCCAATACTAAATTATATCTAAAAACACACCCTCTGAAAAGTCTGCAATAGAAACAGAAGCAATAAGACAAATAGATGCTATGAAATAGCTTGGCAGCTCCTCTACCTTTTTTAAGAGGAAGGTCTTAAGTGACGCTGCTGTGTAAGCATGCAGTTAAATGCATCAGTGAAAATTCCAATACTTCTATCATTGGTCATGTCTGTGTTGAGAAAGGGTCAAAAATGTTGACTTTATTTTCATTTTCAGAGTCTCCTTCTATTACATAGGAGTATTTGAAATTCAAGCCATTATGAATACTCAAATTCATAAAATGTCATTATAATAATCCAAACACCTCTGAAGCTCTGGTTTAATGGCTAAAGCACACAGTCTATAGTTGGAATGGAAACAATCAATAGGAAAGTATAACAGACTTGTAAAATATGTTATATAAAACACACAAGAAACATAAATACAGAGACACACTCATTCACACATTCAGAAATTTCATAAACCACTAAACTGGGAACTCTAATATATATACAAAGGAACTGTGGAGAAAATCATATATATATATATATATATATATATATATATATATATATATATATATGAAATCAGAGAGAGAAAGAAGAAAAAAACAAATCCCTAACACAACATTATGGGACAAAGAACCTCGAAAATTGCTAAGCTCATTTTCTGTCAGCCATCTACTGCTGGGCATGGGGCCTACCCTTAAAAATAGTAAGTTTTCCAAGTGAGACTTTCTTGGAGAAAACTAAAATTTCATTTGTGAATTTGTGAATATCAGCTGGAGACAGCTTCATGGTTAGGGACAGGGACTTGTATACACTTCTCCTTTCAGCTCTAAGACCCCATTTGGTTTAGACCCATGCAAACCCTGTGCATGCCCCATCACTGCCTGTGAGTTCATGTGTGTTGCTCAAGCTATGTTTAGAAGACATAGACGGAAGTCCTCCATCTCCTCAGATTCCTACCAACATTCCTCTTCTTTTTTCCTCAGGGTTCCCTCAGCTCTGAGGGAAGGAAACAATCCAGACCTTCAATTTAGAGTCTCCTGCATAACGTCTGGCTGTGAGTATCTGCACCTATTCCTATTTGCAGCCAGAAGAAGCCTCTCTGATGAAAACTGGACAAGGATAGCAGAATATCATTTTCAATCATTTCCTTGATTTTTTTTAAAATATTTTTGTAAGTGGTATTTGGTCCCACGATATGTCTCTGGGCTATCCACTTCTGAAGAGGCCTGCATAGGTCTACACCAGGTCCTCTACTTATATGTTTTAGCTGTTAGCTTAATATTTTTGTGGGACACCTAACAGTGTGAGCAGTTGTGTCTCTGGCTTTTTTTTTTTTGTCTGCTCTCGGAATTCTTTTCATTCTATTAGATTGCCTTGTTCATCCTCTATATGAGGGCTTTTTGCCTTGTTTTATTGTGTCTTGTTTTGTCATGTTTGGTTGTTGTCTTTGGCAGGCCTGCTCTTTTCTTAAAAGAAATGAAGATGCAGTGGATATGGGGAAAAGGGGAGGTGAAGAGGATCCTGGAGGTGTGGAAGAGGGGAAACTGTGGTCTGGGATGTATTGCATGAGAAAAGAATCTACATTTAATAAATAAGTAAACAAACAAACAATATTAAAAAGAAACAAACGATGTACAGATATAAATAGAGGATTCTCAAAGGTGGAAACTCAAATGGCTGAGAAACACAGAAATGTTCAAACCACAACCACTTGGAGACTGTATCTTACACCTAACAGAATACCCAAGATCAATAAAACAAATGACAAATATGCTGGTGTGGATATAGAGTAAGGGAAATACTCCTCCATTGTTTGTGGGAGTGAAAATTTATACAGTTACTATGGAAATTAGTGTAGAGATGCCTCAGAAAGCTGGAAATAAATGTACCTCAAGACAATCTTGAGCATATACCCAAAGGACACTTCATCCTATAGACACTTACTTAATCATACTCACTATTGTCATAAACTGAAACAAACGTCCATGTTTACCAACAGAGTAAATATCATTAAAATGTACTACATTTATACAATGGAATATTACTCAGCTTATTTAAAGTAAGGCTCATCTGGAAGTCAGCATTCCCTATTTGCCATATATATATTGCCATATATATATATATGTGTGTGTGTGTGTGTGTGTGTATACACATATGCATAAAATATATGTATTATATATTATATAATAATGTATTATATAATGTATAGTATATGTAATATGTATGTAATTTATATATATATACACATATATATATGTCAGATATATCAATGAGTATAAAGTATTTTCTGTGTGTTGGGTCATAGTCTCAGGACATTAGGAATTGCATCAGGTTGTACTGGGAAATATTCCCAAGCCACAACATATTGCTTAGTCCCTAGCTGACCATTCCACTTAACCATCAGAAACACTATGTCCAGGTAATGCAAGCAATTCACCATGACAAACCACAAAAACACCTGTAAGTTTCTTATCTGAGGGTATGGGAAAAATATTTAGAGTGTAGTAAGACATTATGCTGACTTAGTAAAAGTGGCGATTGTAGGTTTTGCTCCAAGAATCATGATCTCATGGTCCTGGAGTAACTAACTATATTTCCAGTGCCAGGCATGATTGTAGTCATGGGCATTCTGAGTCTGGATTACCTCATTTAGTAAAACATATTTCAGTTTCATTTATTTCCATGCAAGTTTCATACTTTTTATTTTCTTTATGCATGAATAAAATTTCATTTCGTGTACATTTCACATTGTCATTAGCTGTTTATTAGTCAATTAACAATTGGGATGATTTCTAGATATTACAAATAGATCAACAGTGAATATTGATTTGCAAGTATCTCTGTGATAGCCTTTTGGTATACACCAAGGAGTGCTATATATGGTTCATGTTATAGTTCTGTATTTAGCTCTTTGACAAACCATAGCACTGAGATGCTGTGGGAATTTTTGCTAATATAGCATGATTTATTAATAGTTTCAGGAGGTATATAACTGGCCAGCAATCCTTGCATCATTGCTATTTATTATCTGTTATTATTTCTTTCCTTGATAATAGTCACTATAACTGAGGTAAGTTAGAATATCAGTTTTCTCATTTTGAATTTCTCTATTGGTCTAAGATGTTGATCACGTTTTAACATGTTAATAGATTTATATTTCTGATCTTTGAACTCTCTTTAAATTCATAAACAATTTTATGGGTTATTGAGTTTCTTAAGATTTACATTTTTAGCTCTTTGATACAACTTAGATATTGGAGTTCAATGGAATGTGTCACTGCCAAAGACTATGTGTCATTCACTGGACTGTCTCTTAATTCTACTAGTTTTCGCTACTGTACAGAAGATTTTATTTATATAATGGTCCATCTGTCAATTTGGGGCCTTATTGCCTAAGTAACTAGAGTCCTATAAAGAAAGTTCTTTCCTATGCCTGTGTCTTATAATGTTCTCTATATGTTTTTTCTCTTGTTGTGACTCAATATTGAATCATTAACCCACTGAGGTAACTTAATCCATTTTTTCCTTGGTCTATCATGATATTTTCATAACAGTGAAAAATAAATTATTACATACAAAAAAAGTAATGTAGGTAAGGATCTAGGGGAAAAGGAACCCTGAAATATTACTGGTATGAATAGTAATTAGTATATTCCTATGGAAAGCAGAAATCAGTATAGAATCATCTCAAAATGATTTTGTATAATATAATCATGTTTACCAGATAAACCACTGCAAAGTATATACCCAAGGACATCAAGAACTATACAAGGAATGACAGAATATTTGGATACTGTTCTGAGTATCTACACGATGAACAGCACTTATGTGACTCTCAACAAACAAGTACATTGAGAAAACATAAATATGTATGTATATGTGCATATATGTGTGTATATGTATGTATATCGATATATTTGCACATATATACACACATATACATAAAGGAGTACTTTAGAGTAAAAATCAAATAATATAAAAACAAACTTGAGTCACCTCAGAAGAATAAACTGGAATTGAGCATATAAAAACATTAAGACAGACATTAAAGACACATCAAATATTTTTGTCAAATGTAGAAAACAGGAAAAATTATATGAAAATAAGAAGTATCTACAAGCCACGAATAAACAGGGTATTTGTAGGATGTAACTCAAATTTGATTGGTCTAAAACGGGTTAACTTTGCCCATCTCATATTATCGCTTTTCATATTCACTGGAAAAAAGAACTTTTATTTATTCTGCTCCAAACAAACCATGTACCCATAATTTCAAAAGGTAGTTTTGCAATAATCAAATATCAATCTCTAATGAATTCTCTACAAGCATAGATTTCAAAAGAAAAGGTTTGTGCATACATTTTTATTTCTGTAGAAATACTTTGTATCTAAATTTGGCAATCCCTTAGGAAATAAATGATGGTCTTACTTTGCAGTTACCCAGATAATTTGTTTTTCTTGATGCTTTCCTATAGGATGCAGAGGCACAGGTCCTCCACAACATCAGAGGCAGTGTACTTTCATATTGTGCTGTGTGTCACACTTAGCCAGATTTACAATACTTCAGACAAGTGGGTTGTATGTTGTAAGTGATAGAAATGGCAATTTCATTTACTTTCCAACAAAAAAATAAATTAGTCAAAAATGTTATCTCTAAAACAACATGAAAGACAATCATTTTTTTTAGGTTAAAATGAGGTGAGTAGAGATGGTCCATCCATACTCATTTATTTACCAGGACAATGGCTGAAAGATGGAAATTCACATTTACAGAATCAACATACACAACTAAGAAAGACTTTTAAACAAATTAATGGTAAGTGTTTTGATATATTTTATATTGACCTATAGAGAAATATGGCAAGTGATTAGAAACAAGATACAAATGTTTTTAACATTAGAAAATATTTTAATTCTTATGTGTTATTCTTAATATCCAATAAAACTCAATACAATTTTAATTCTTGGCCTGTGAGTCATATAATCTCATAATGTAATTTGTGTTTTTATCCTTTACAGTATACTGTGAAAATTTATGGTATATATAATTGTTGAAGTAGAACAAGTCAGTAGTTTCAAATGAGAAAATTCTAAAATATTATATAATTAGACATTTATATCAATGTTGTCAATTGCACAGATTTTATAAATGAAACCATTATATATTATATTGTTTTACAAGTATCTATATATCTTGAAGAACCTTCGAGCCCATGACATTTTCCTTTACAATGTTTTAGGATTATATCAGAGTTGAATAAATAGAAAAATAGAAATAAATAGAATAAATAGAATGCTGAGCAATTTTCAAACCAAATTTGATTTGGTGTATTAGGTTTCTGTATTTCAGGCTGCTTCAGCTGGCTAGTGTGTCCTATCTCAACTCTTCAATTCCTTTGAAACCATTTATCAGTACAAATACTCACAAAACTCCTATAAATTCCTGTATATGACAAGAGGGAAGACATTTGTCTCTCAATAATTTTTGATTCTATATATTTTAATTTTGCATTTGTACTGTTTTCTAAAGAACAACGTATACTTCACAGGTTGCAAATAACTTTATTTTATAACCAGATAAGAATGCATGATCTAATACATTTTCTACTATAAATGGCTTAAATTATTTCATTACAGAAAAAATGACAGGGTAGATTTGTTTTCCTAGAGAGAGCCCTAAAATTTTATAAAGAAATGTTCTGTAAAGTAAATTCTAATTAAAATGTGGCAAAATCTTACATAAAAGCTTTCAAAAGTAGAGTCCTTTGTAAAAAATAATATATAAAACAAAATAATTTTAAAACTAAGTCTTCTGAAATCAGAATTTCCTAGTTAGATATCTTATGCAAACCAGAATGGTTTTTTGCTTTGATCTTACTTGGTAATATTAGATAGATAGATAGATAGATAGATAGATAGATAGATAGATAGATTGTCTTTGTACTAATGAGTGTTTTTATAGGCAAAAGATTATTGCTGTGTGAATATTCTAATAGTACAAGGCATACTATCAAAAATTTGCTTTGTCTTTATTCCTATCACATACTGTGTTCTAAAAGTTGCTAGATTCTTTATTTGTGATTTTTTTCTACTGATCATGTAACTTGAAAAACACATCCATATCATTGTATGTACACTAGAAAATAAGCATTGTCCATATAATACATTTATGTTCATAAATGATCTTTCATAGTTTAATTTTTTCCTTGAATTCCTTCATACAAAAAGGAAAAATAAGCATTTTATGCTTTCAAGATCATTTATCTTTTTATTCACTTTGTGTTTTCTTTAATAGGCTGTAAAAATATATTTACCCATTTCTATAATAATTTACTATGCATCTAATACTAGTATATACTGTCTTTTTTAAAACCATGGGAATATGAAAAATCATACTGTTACTCTCAATGAGAGTATCACCAAACTTTTCCTAATGAAACTGTATTGGAAAGGAAGTAATATCTGCAATGTTACATATAATGCACCAGTTGGAAATCATATAAGAAATACAACTGAATTGACCCATTTTTTTTTACATGGCAATATTGGGAAGACAATATTATTACTCATAAAAATTCACTACAAATCAGTAAGTTTCAGCTTTGTTAGAATGATTAAAATTGACCCAATAAACAAATTCTAGATACTGACAGGGACAAACATATATATTAAATTCCAAATAAATGCTATAATTTGTGTATCATTTGATTCTACTTTACAAATTAAATAGGAGGAAATTAGATGCTATCTTAGTTCCTACGCATTTGCCAAAAAATATATGAATTTTCAAACTTAAAGTTTATTATTATAATTATTCACTTGAAAATTGTGATATTTCTAGAACTGTAAATTATGGTTTAATACTTAAGATAGTTTAAGAATATAAACTATTGGGTGGTTTGTTTGTTTGATAGGTTGGTTGGTGGATTTTTTGTTTGTTTTGGTTTGTTTGTTTGTTTTTCATCCCACCTGCAGTTTCCCCTAACTCCTCTTTTCCCAATCCCTCCCTGCTACCTCTCCTTTCCCAACCCTATCCCCTTCTCCTCATTTTCTCTTCAGAATAGGGCAGGCTTCCCATGAATATTAATCAGCAATGGCATATCAAGGTACACTAAGAGTAGGCCCTTCTTTTACTATTAAGGCTGGACAGGGCAACCCAATAGGAGGGAAAGGTCCCAAAGGCATGCACTAGAGACAACCTATGCTCTCACTATTATAATTTCCA
This sequence comes from Grammomys surdaster, assembly GCF_004785775.1. NCBI lineage: Eukaryota > Metazoa > Chordata > Mammalia > Rodentia > Muridae > Grammomys > Grammomys surdaster. The sequence goes on from NW_021620026.1 coordinate 605,785, forward strand.
CAAAGAGACTAAGCTACATAACTGTAACATATGTGCAGAGGGCCTGTGTTAATCCCATGCAGGCCCCCTGTTGGTGATCTTTCTCTGCAAGCCTCTATGAGCCCAGATTGACTCTGTAGGTAGAAAAATGAAGTATTTTGTATAACAGTCTTTCTAAAAGATGCATGAGCCTTGTATATCTACTTGAAATATTAGATTAATATTCATAGGTAAAATGTTAGTTATTACTCTTTTTATATGTAAATAGCTTTCTCCTCTCTCAGTAGTCATGAGTCTAAAGACATGGCTGGGAAATCAGATTAAAGCAAAACTAAAGACAAAAAAAAAAAACAGATCTTATGTTAGCAGGTTGAATTGTTGATTCAGTTTGAAACTTGTATGTTTTTCATGTTTGTCAATTATTTTATAAGCACTTACCTTATCTCATCATCATACTGATCTGTAATAATCTCATTTTACGTTGCCATTTATTTAAATTTTTTTTTGCTTTCTTTTCTTAGAATTTTTGTGTGTGTTCTTAAATTAAGTTTTATGACTACTGGGAATATACGAAATTATCTAATATAACCCCCCCAAATTTGAAATATCAAACAATTGAATAGTCTAGTAAGATATATTATAGGAAAGATAGGCAAAGGTTAATATTAATGAAACTGAAAACTTATATTCCAAATGACAAACATTCCATCTGTAAATATACACTCAAATTTTAACAAGAATGGAAATAATTGTTCTTTAAACTATTGATATGGAGGACATGATCGTGGGTAAACTCCAAGATAATTTTTAAAAATATGTTGACATTGGTTGAACTTCTTATTGGAAATTTTCTATGAAGAAATGGGAACAATTTTTAACATGTGTACTTTTTCTAAAGTTTTTTTTACAGACATGTTAGAATAAAGAAGGAATGAAGAACCAGTCAGTAGAGATTGTATTCATTTTACTGGGATTGACAAATGACCCTCACCTACAAATTCTGATTTTCCTGTTTATGTTTTTCAATTACATCTTGAGCCTGATGGGGAACTTAGTAATTATCTGCCTCACTCTGCTGGATCTCCGCCTCAAGACTCCAATGTACTTCTTTCTGCGGAATTTCTCTTTCTTGGAAATAGCATTCACATCTTCTTGCATTCCACGATTCTTGATGAGCATTCTCACTGGAGACAAAACAATTTCCTATGGAGCTTGTTTAACTCAATTATTCTTCTTCGTTCTGTTACTAATTACAGAGTTCTACCTCTTGGCTGCCATGTCCTATGACCGCTATGTAGCCATCTGCAGACCACTG